>NW_027468609.1:19661576-19666576 GCF_046254945.1 Alosa pseudoharengus | reverse complement strand
AGGATCTTAATCGTGATATTAAATTAGCAAATAGATTTTGTATCATCAGAAATTAGCTTTGGTTATACAAAAGACTTCAGATCAGAATAAAAATAAATAAATAATAATTAAAAAAGTACAAATATAGTCAGGGCAATCTACCGCAGAGACTGAAAATCTGAGTATGGAAATTTGAAATGGACAATGTGTGCGAACCTTGGTGTGTGTGTGTGTGTGTGTGTGTGTGTGTGTGTGTGTGTTTGTGTGTGTGTGTGTGTGTGTGTGTGTGAGTAGGTGCGGGACAACGAGCAGCTGTCTCGGCTGTGCCAGGAACAGGAGACGCGTATGGAGGAGCTGGAGCGGGAGACACAGCGGTCGGCTGAGGAGGTGCACGACCGGCGGCGCGTCCTGGAGGACGCGCAGAGTGACAAGGCCACCATCAGCCGGGCCCTTGCCCAGAACCGCGAGCTCAAGGACCAGCTGGCTGAGCTGCAGAACGGCTTCGTCAAGTTGGTCAGTTTCTGTGTGTGTGTGTGTGTATGTATGTGTTTAGAGAGAACTCAAGGACCAGCTCGCTGAGCTGCAGAGTGGCTTTTACAAGCTGGTCAGAAAACCTTTGTGTGTGTGTGTGTGTGTGTGTGTGTGAAGTTAGAAGCTAAAGTACCCTGTGTGTGTGTGTGTGTGTGTGTGTGTGTGTGTGTGTGTGTGTGTGTGTGTGACAGGATGATTTGTATTTCATAATCGTGTTGGGTCAATTGACCAAAGCCAAATGAACACTGGTCACTATTGGTCAGTGGTAGTAGCGTAGCCTATCCCTTCTCTGTCCCCCAGACCAATGAGAACATGGAGCTGACCAGCGCCCTGCAGTCGGAGCTGCACGTGAAGAAGGAGCTGGCCCGCCGCATGGGTCAGCTGCAGGAGGACCTGCACAACGGCAAAGAACAGGTGGGGCCCCTCGCGCTGCTGCACCACAGGGCCCACGAGCCTCGCTCACTAGACCATGGCACCCTATGACACCCAAACTGACTCTAGTATGAACATTCAGCATAGCATTCCAAAACCTTTGTAATATAAATGAGCAATAGCACCACCATACACCGTAGGTCCTGTCCAAATAAACACATAATTGTTACTGCAGCAGGTCTTGGGCCACTTCAAGGGCTCACAGATTTTGACTCTGATGAAGACGCTGTCCACATCGAAACGGTAGTCACCAGCACCATTAAAGCTCGTTTCAAGTATTCGTGTGCTCGGGTCCTTCTCTGGGTTCAGTGTTTTCAAGTGGCCCAAGACCTGCTGCTGATTCTGTGGTCCTACTCCGTGAGCACCGACGTGCTAGAACCCGGGTGATGCCCACTTTATTACATAATTATTACTCTCTTGTGTCCACATTAAGTAAGGGATAATTTATAGAACGCCGGTCATTATTGGGAAAATAAGTCCCGACAGGGCGAACCGGACCCCGACTCGCCAGCGGAGGGGTCTTGTTTCGCCCTGAAGGGACTTATTTTCCCAAAATGACCGGCGTTCTATACATTATCCCGCTTATTATACGGCTACTTGCCAAAACGAAAAAATTAACTCCACGATATGTCTCTTTACACTTATTTGTTACCGTTTCGTCGTGGCCTTTGCTGAGAAAAATAGTTTGCAAAACACGCTGACCTTGAATCAAACATTCTTTAAAACACAGCTGATCAACCGTCTGCTTTCACTTTTGAATGAAGTTCCAATGCAAGAAGTGACCGGACTACTTGCGGAGTGATATGAAAAACTTAAATCAGCAGCACAAAACCCGTTGCCATTGACATCGGTAATTATATGTTTGCAGCGGTAATTACATGAAAATATTTTACTGTAGAACGTTGGGAAATCCCATTCAAGTCAATGGAGCATTCTACTAGCATTGTGAAGAGCCGTATAATAAAATCGTGTATTCTGACACCGAACACAGTACTTTTCGAAAACAGTTTCTTGGTGAATACATTTGAAAGTCTTATGTGTGGTTGCCATAACACTGGTTAATGGATAACACTGGATAATGGTTTATGTTCTAAACATCACCAACAACAAACACTTGGCGTAGCAACTCTGGTGTTGCTATGCTCTAGTGTGGGCGCAAAACCTTTGAAAAACTATAAGAAAACAATTGTTGACGTTTTCGCCTAAAATATACGTATTTCTATTTACTGTACCAGACAAAAAGCTAAGACGTGTTTGCCTCACACATCTGGTCTATAGGATATACGCATATCCGTGTGTGTGTGTGTATCCGTGTGTGTGTGTGTGTGTGTATCCGTGTGTGTGTGTGTATTCCGAGACTCCTGTGTGGACTCCGTCTCTGCCTGTCAGTTTCAGGAGCGTAGCGCGGAGTTGTCATCTGTGTGTGTGTGTGTGTGAGTGTGAGAGAGACTCCTATGTTGACTCTGTCTCTGCCGGTCAGTTTGAGGAGCGTAGCGCGGAGTTGTCATCTGTGTGTGTGTGTGTGAGTGTGTGTGTGTGTGTGTGTGAGTGTGAGACTCCTGTGTTGACTCTGTCTCTTCTCATCAGCTTGAGGAGCGCAGCGCGGAGGTGTTGTCGGTGTGTGAGCAGCGGGACCAGTACGCGGCGCACCTGCAGCAGTACTCGAGCGGCTACCAGCAGCTAGTGGGCGAACGCGAGGAGCTGCACAAGCGAGTGCTCCAGCAGGCGCAGCTCATGGACCGACTGCAGCACGAGCAGGTGCAGGGCCAGGTGCAGCTTCAGCAGAGCCACCAGCAGCTGCAGGACACACAGGTCAGAGCACCAATGCTCTCCTCCTCTTTTCTTCCCATGTCTTCTCTTCCTCCTGCTCTACCTCCTCTACTCTTCCTCTTCTCTTCTCCTCTTCACTTTCTCTTCTCTGTCTCCTTTTTATTTATTCCATCTCCTCTTCCTCCTCTATCTTACCCCATTCTATTCTATTCTATTCTAGCTTCTCTTTTCTGCTCTGCTGTGCACCTGTTATTATTATCTTTTTGTTATCCTGTTTGCTTCCATTCATGATTTTTTCTCTAATTTTGTAAGTTTGCTCACATCCAGCTGTGTGTGTGTGTGTGTGTGTGTGTGTGTCTGGTGAGGGAGTTTTTTTTAAAGCCTATTTATGCTGGAGCTCCTGATGTTTAACTTGAGAGAGAAAAGTACAGCAGACTGGTGCATTAATAACCTCTGAATAGGTGACTTTGCCCTCTGGATTAAGCAGTTTGCCGAAGGAACTGCTGAAATAAAATAGTTCCTTCAGGGTTCTGTGAAGAGTTTGTTATTTGAACAGTGGCTATGATCATTTTGCTGAAAAAAATGTGCACTAGCCAGACAGTGACACTTCCTCCTTTCTGCCCATCCGTCCTCACTGTGTTCCTCCATCCTTCAGGAGAAGCTGACCCGGCTGGCCAGAGATAACGAGCAGCTGAAGTCGGAGGTGCAGGACCTGCTCAACGGCTCGGCGTTGACCTCCACCTCCAGAGACCAAGGTAGGACACACATCCACTTCCGGGCTAGGACACCGTTATGGGGTACGACACACATCCTTATACCAGAGACTTTCTAATGAGGTGACGCAGCACTCAAAGAATCCCCCATAGAAATTCATGGGGTTAGTTAGTAACGGCAAGATGGCAGTAGTCTCTACACATATCCCGCCCCTGCCTGTATGCTTCCCCATTCACTTGAATAGGAAAATAGCTGCCCAAAGTGGGGTTGCAGGATGGCCGCTGAGTGTGGGGACTTGCCTTAAAGGACTTTGCTTATACGGGGTGGGACACACATCCTTATATGGGATAGAACACACACTTCCGGTATTAGGCATATTCGATCTACGTAATAATCAGGTAATAACGTTCGCAGCGGCCATTTTGTTGATATAGAAAATGCATAGGCGGGTCTATTTAATGCAGCATACAAGTGCGACAGCGCCGGTATGATCGCTGTTGGCTATTTATTTATTTGTACAAAATTTAACGTGATGGTAGGCCTATGTTGTGCAATAGGCCTAGGCTACAGGCCGTTCTAACAACAGCAATACAGGCCGTATAACATCAGCAAAGAGCCCTAGAGTCACCCACTGTCAGAAACATACCTTTTCAACTTTTTTCCAGCTGTCTTCCTGTTTTAATATTTTCCCGTAAAATATCCCATATTTTATTACTTTCATAACATTAGCCCCATCAGACTTGGCCGTCTCTGTACTGTTGTCCTGTAGCCTACCCCCTGTCCTTCCAGCGAAAATTTTTTTAAAGCATCATTTTCCTTGCCTGAAGGCGACCTTAGAGTGATCAGAACAGTGTGGGAGAGAGCTGGTTAGGAGAGAGCACGATTTGACGCCAATCTCATTAGACCTAGCTTCACACCTCGTTTAATTAGTGCAGCAGTTTTGTAGTAGGCCTACGAATTATTGCTCTCAGCAGAGGGATAGCAACAGAAAGACGAATGTTAAAATTTCCCTGTATTTTGGGTGAGTAACCCGGAAAATCTCCCTTATTTTCGTTGCTCCGTGTTGACATGGTCAGAAAACGAGAAGAGAATGAGACTGAGAAGTAGTCAGCGCAGGAGTGGCTACATAGGATAAATAGCCTAGGCTAAACTTACAGCCAACTCCTTACATCCATCACCATTATTATATTTGTATTTTTAATACTATGTAAATATTGTCCTCTGTGGGCTTAAGTTAAATACGTTTTAGACAGTGCAGACAGCTGCCCCTCAATGCGGAGACATCAGCAGTAGCCTGATGTAGTCGCCTACCGTAGATTACCTTTGGACATATTGCATTTGCATAGACAGCATTGCTAGGTAGGCAATGTTAGCCAACGTTTACAGTAGCCTATAGGCTAATATATTTATTCATGATGCGCCCTTCTCAGCTTGTCTTAGTGGCACGGCAAGTGGCAAATAGTAGGAACAAACTCAGCAGAGAAATATATCAGTAGATACTTCTGATTTGTATATTGTTTTGTTCACTTGGATTTTGGAAATGTTACAGAGAAATATGTTAGCCCTTTCTGCCT
>NW_027468609.1:19639076-19656576 GCF_046254945.1 Alosa pseudoharengus | reverse complement strand
AGGCGCTGCGTGTGTGGCGGGTCAGATGCTGAGCACGCACTCTGAACCCGATCCCCGTGGTGGAGCGGACGAATTGTTGTTTGAAGAGGCACGTTGGACAGACAGTGTTTCTCTAAACACAGAGACAGCTTTCAGACTAATGGTCTGAATTAACACTGAAGGACTAAAGCAGGGACTCCTGGAGGTCAGACGTCCTTTCGTGTAGTGCAGCAGGGTCGGACAAGGTACAGTATGTTTTGGCCTGATTAGATACCGTAGAAGCTTAGGATGTTGTAATGAAGAAGTGTAAGAGACACCCCTGCAGGAGAGAGAGGGTAGTGCTAAGCTTAGGGTGCCTGGTGTTCTCGCCGAGTGTGATGGAAGTTCTGCAGAGCCATTATTCTCCTCCCCTCACCCCTAGTATCTTTATTCCGATTAAAACACTGAGAACTGGACACAAGGTCTGTACATGAGAGGGAGATGTGTTTCTTTTGTTATTTATAAACATGCTGGTCCACAGCTGTTCTGCGCTGTAGTGTTTTTTTTTTTCCCCCTTCACTATCTGGTAAGCAGACTTCATAGTGCCGTCACAGGAGGGTGCTGAGTCTGCTGACTAGTCTGAACTTTGGAGGATGCCAATTGCTCCTGAGGAAAGATGAGGCAAATAGCTCCATCATGGGCACTGTACACTTTCCAATGCCCCTGTGCGGCTGTGTCCTGGACTTCAACCCACTGTTCTCTTGCAAGGACACTTTAAATGTCCACACTACAGTCAGACACCTACCTGCTACAGATGGGAGAAAAAAAAAAAACTTTTTGTGATGTCACCCAAGAGTTATCATTGTGGTTGGGATATGCTTGCAGAGTTTTATTTCAGTCAAATCTCAGAGAATTCCCAGAATCTTTGGGAATTCCTGATTCCCTGAGAATGCCCTCTGTATTCCACCACAATTAGAACAAACATACAAACAAAAAGAGTCAAATCCAGGTTTGTTGTTTGTTTAGTGTTTGTGTTTGTTTTCCCCATGGTGGCTTTTTAAAGTTGGTATCCTATTCCTGTCTTAAGAGCTCAATGAGGCTGGCTGCCTTCCTTCCGGCGTGTTCCGGCTGAGGGTCAGACAGGGGAGGTAAGGTCGGAGAGGGGCTGACTGAGTGTTTTTGTGTGTGTGTGTGTGTGTGTGTGTGTGTGTGTGTGTGTGTGTGTGTGTGTGTGTGTGTGTGTGTGTGTGTGTGTGTGTGTGTGTGTGTGTGTGTGTGTGTGTGTGTGTGTGTGTGTGCGTGTGCGAGGGAGAGAGAATCAGGCATGGTAAGGGTGTAAATGTAATATGAAGTAAGCTTGAGGAGTACCTGTTTCCAATCACATAAAGAGGACTGAGTTCATCCTCTGCCACCACTACCACAACCATATTTTAAATACAAGCATCACTCACAGGTGTTTGTACTTGACCTCTGATGCCCCCCTCCTTTTGTGTTAGTGTGTGTGTCAGAATATCATTGTTGAGTGGCAGGGTATTCTTGCTGGCTGACCAGCAGATGAGTTGTGTTTTGTTTGTGTCATCGTGATATTGTAACTGGATGGTTTGTTGCACGTGCAAGAGGTGTGTGTGAGAGAGTGTGTGAGACACAGAGACTTCAGGTGTGTGCACAGTATGTCTGGACATCACTGTAACCTGACCTGCGGTTTACATGTTACGAGCCAGGTCAGGTCTGCCCTGAAACAAGCACTTTGGTCAGTAGTTTTTTCCTCTACTCCTGGGGGGCGGGGTTGTTAATTTACGGTCCCAAGAAAGAGCTATGTCTAATTCCTCTATTCACAGATTGATTGTTCCCCCACAAGTTGTGTGTGTGTGTTTTCTGTGAACATTTTGTCAACAGAGGATTAAGGCTGTTGTCAGCCTTGTTGTTGTCTCTAATGTAAAAGACATGTATATACTGTATCTCTGTAACATATTGTATATTCATTCAGATTGGTGTGAGTGAGCGAAATGATGAACCTGGCGCCCCCTACTGTTCATGTTGGGCTCAGCGACCTGAGGGCAGCGAGGGTGACAGTGCTGTTAGAACTCACTGAGCCATTGCTAGCCAGCAGGTGCAGAGTCACATAGCAGACCTGCACTAGGTTATGATCAAAGATTCTAGAGCGGAGCTCTGTTTCTCTTGCTCTGTCTCTTTCTCAGAGGAAGATCAGATAACCTTTTTTTTTATGAGATGGGTGTCAAATGAATGCCGTCACAGAGCACCTCAGATCTGACATAGGGTACCTGAAAGGGTGTAGAGTTACCTATTGGATCTCGGTGAGCCACTGCCTTCATTGAGAATCCCAGCGCTGTGAGCCCATTGGCTGAGGGGGTTGCTGGGGGAGTCTGGGTAAATGTAGGTAGGCTGGGGTGCGGTGTGATTTAATAAGAAAAAAAGGTTAACTAAATGAAAGATTCTATTTATTTGGAATAAGTATCTGAACTAATCAGTTTTAATGCATCGTAGACTGTTGGAAACAAAATGAAGGAACCATGGAGAGATCCAGTTGAAATGGTTTTCAGCAGTTATATTTCTGATGTGATTTCTTCCTGACCATGATTTTTTTTTCCCCTCTTAAAAATAAAACTGATTCAGCAAAGCGATCAGGACTTGTCATTCATATTTGTATGTGCTAATGGTGCATGTGTATAAAGTCACAGACAGTCACTTGAATAGGAGTTTTTAAAAGATAAAAGATGGAAGTCACCAAAGTAATATGCTGCAGTCTAGACAACTCGGACGCCAGACTTCAGTTCTGACTTTGAAGACCCGTCAGGTGGCCGGAGTTAAAAAAGTGGGAACGCCGAGTGGTGTTCAATTGTACTTTTTTCCCAGTAAGAAGTCAGAATCCTTGACCTGAATTTGTTTTGAATGCAATTCCATGAGACTTCCATGCTACAAGTTAGTTACAGTACATTGGATAAAAGAGTTTCCTGAGTGGAAGCTTTAAATGTACATCCAAATGAAGACATCCAAATGCTGGTTTGGTTTTGGAACACATATTTTAATTTCTCCACAAAGCACAGGCAGTCCTGCTTGAGAAACTCGCTCAACCCACAGCGGTGAAACACAGGACGTATCACAGCAGGACAGAGTATTTACACGCACACACGCACATACAGTACACGCACACACACACTCGTTCAACTGTCTTCAGTCATGATCAGGGTGAATCACCTGCATGTCACACTCAATCAGTCACTGCCAACTACACAACTGACAGGAAAAAAACACAAATTTTTAAAAATTATTTTATCACGTCACAATTATTTTTCCCTTTTCAGATTAGATGTTTCATGTTTAAATATCAGTAATTTCAAGTCATAGTTACTCATAAATTATCCATAACAGCTGAATATTCATTAATCTTACATTTCAACTAGTGTCTAAACAGTGGAAGTACAGATCCCACCACAGGTGCACCACAAACATACGTAAGTAACATTTAAGATATGTCCATTATACACTATTTTACTCTTAAAATCATTTCTTTTACTAGTTGCAATTGCTGAGACTTGGGGTTTGGGGGCAGCACAGACATCAGAGTCAAAGGTAGTCTCTTGGGATGGACTTCAAGGAGAAGAGGAGGGACGCACAAGTAGAGTGGTTTTGGTTAGGGCCATATGGGGGGGGGGGGGTTTGGGGGGTTAGTGCCATGCTAAACAGAAACAATTACAGAATCTACCACAGCAAAACCACAGAAGACATAGATGCCCATGGGGGAGGTCTCATGTATTTCAGATCAACAGAACAAACGATACAGAGGAGGGGTTGTGCATGACATGAGCCAGAAGAGTTTTGTCGTTTTACTCTAAACCCCTGATTTCATTAGTCAACATTACTCACAAGCAGAGTAGTTTTTTTTTTTTTAGAAGTTTTTTTTTATTAATCTATTTATTCTAAAATTCACCAGCAGACACAATCTATTAGCAACTTTCTCCTCTCAACGTGTCAGTGTGCCCTAGGAGTCCGCTGATGACTAGTGTGTTGAACTCTACTCAGTTCAGGTCATCTAAAATGTGTCTGGTGTATGAGTGTCGTGCACAGGTCTTAAAGACAACCTGTCCACTAGAGATAAATATTGCACATTCTAAGTAGATCCCGCCTCACTAAGTGAACTGTTTTATGCTACATGTAGATATGGTGTTTGAAGAGATAGGAGCAGAGGTGAACACACAAGTCACCTGGGTCGGATGAGCACTTAATCAGTAGCCTTGGTCTGAACTAGAGAGCACTAAAAGGGATTGGGACACAGCTTGCCAATTCTAGGGAACAAGAGGTAGAGATAGATCTAGACCTAACCCTAGGAGGGGAATTGGGATTTGGGACTTAGCATGTCAAATTTAGGGAACAAGAAGAAGAGACAGGTCTAGATATAACCTTTACCCAGGGGTAGGAGGGGGATTGGGACATAGCATTTCAAATCTTGGGTAGAAGAGTCAGAGACAGATCTAGACCTAACCCTAGGATTGGGATTGGGACATTGCATGCCAAATTTAGGAAACAAGAGGCAAAGACAGCTCTAGACCTGACAAGCACAGATCACTAGGGTGTGCGAGCACTGGGCTGAAATGCATATTGGGTGCTTACTGCTGTATCACTAACATGGGGGGGGGGGGTTATCACAGTGTCAGAGAGAACACCTAGAGAGCCAATGGGGAGTGAGGGGAAGATCAGAGGGAGTTGGGTAGCCAAGGAGCAGATGGAACCTTCTGGAAAATCAACCTGAGGTGCAGCAGGGGTCCTGTCAGCACTGCCAACCTTCTCCTCCTCCATTCCCCTTCATCATCATCATCATCATCTTTTACTCTTAGTCATTAGACATGGGTGCGTGGAGAGCGTCACATGAGGGTTGGCTCTGAGGAGTCTCCTCTCTCTTCTTTAATTCTATTCAGTCCTTTCTTTCTCTCCATGTGTGAGCGGCTGGTTGGTTGTGCTGGTGGGGGTGGGGGTTCTGTTTTGTTTTCTTTCTTTTTTTTTGGAGGGTGGGGGGGGGGTGGTTGTATTTTCTGGAGTTTGATGCAAGTCTCTCATTTTCCGCTGTGAAGAGCACAGAAGAGAGGGAAGAGAGGAATAGAAGGAGGAAAAAAGAAAAAGAAGGAATAAGGGAAAGAAAATCAAGCGTCGAACGGAGGCAGGGGGCTCTCGGGGCGAGAGGGGCTTCCCTTGCTGGGGCGGCTGACCAATATAAACAATAAATAAAATTAGAACATAAAAATTGGGGGGGAAAAAGACAAAGAAAGGAGGGATAAAGGAAAAAAGGAGTGCAGAATGAACAGATGAGAGTGTGAAAGAGTAGAACATTCGGATCTCTGAGATGTCAGGATCAGAAGGAACTGCCACAGCTGTTTCCTGCACAGCTGCTTGTCACAGGAAACCATTTGTGCAGCTACATACTGCTAGTAAGTAGATTTTCTTCTGCACCCTTGACGGTGACGTGTCGATTGCCAGATAGTGAAAGCTAATTACAAAACACGGTGGCGGCTGTCCTGACACCTCAGAAATCTGTGAGAGCTCAGCAGAGGCAGAAAACGGACAAGGACGTGAGAACACTTAAAAATGGCACATTGATATAAACAAACAAACAAACACAGAAAAAAAAACAGCACACTTCAGGAGATGCAGTTATCCCAAAACCCTCAGGCTGGCGCCGGCTGGGGCGGATGCGGCCCACCTGCGGCCCAAGTCCGCCCCGGACAGGGCAGCCGTCCAGAAAGTCGCTGTGCGACAGAGATAATGCATCGGACCCAGGCAAGAACGCTGAGCTTTGCGAGCATTAGCACGTGGGCCAAACCCACTACTTCCAAACACCAGAAACGAGAAACAGAAGAAGAAGAAGAAGTAGAAAGGAAGAAGATGATTTGGAAGAAGAAAGCATTCTTTCATTCAGCTCATGGGAAGAAGAGAGCAAAAAGAGAGATCAAAACAAAACAAATTAAAAAAAAAGTTAAAACCTCTAACTACTGAAAGCACAGGATACCCAAACCTTTTCTTCTTTCCATGCACACTCCATGTGTGTGTGTGTGTGTGTGTGTGTGTGTGTGTGTGTGTGTGTGTGTGTGTGTGTGTGTGCGTGCACGTGTTTTTCCGAGGCAAAAGAGTGTGAAGACACTGAGGGGTGGGTCTTGTGGGAGTGGCTGGGAGAGGTAAGCTGTTTTGATTGGGCAGGCAGCTGTGCTCCTGCTGTCGGCCATGTCGGTGGGAGGGGCTAATAGTCTAAGAAGGAGGAGTCTGAGGCTCTGTGGGGTCTGGAGGGAGAGGGCGGCGGCCTGCGGCTGCCATGGAAACACACAGAAACACACAGGGACACAGACAGGAGACAGGGAATGAGTGTAGGGCAACACACACACACACACACACATACACACATTGGCTTTGGAGATATATAGCATAAGAAAACTGGTACACACAGACAACACTTTGTCACAAACACATACATTTAAAATGACATGGGATTCCTCAAGACATTTATTCACTTTAGCTGTACTGGAAGATTCAAGTGGAAAATAGAGCTGACATACTGGAAGATAATTTTTTCTCCATTAAAGAACTTAAGAATGACTACTGTAAGGAGATGTTTTAGCCTGGAAGCCAGCCCGAATTTACCCTGCACACAAAATTCAAGTTCGGGAAATTCGGTCGGTTCAGTCGCTCCATTGGAATAGAATATGAGTCTGGCCTAGTCCAGGCTAGAAATGTCCAGTACTCTACTCTGCTAAATGACAGACTTGTGATGAAATGTCCAGTGCATTAGAGAAATGTTTAGTTGCATCCCTCAAATCAACTGATAGCAGAGCAAAGGATTGCCACCAACTAATTCATGTCAACAGTAAACAATTTTTGGTAACACTCCATAATAAGGTGCCATAATAAATAGCAAACTAGTAATTACCTAACCCTTTGTTAATATTTGTTAATTGTTACTAACATATCTATTTGGCACAAGTTAATAGTTTTTTAATCATTAATTAAATATTCGTTGTTTGCAACCGGAACCGCTTGCAATAAAGTTGGTTAAGCTTAATTAATATATTAGTAGTATATAGCTATAAGCGTGGGGCCCCTTATAATAAAGTTTGTTAAGCTTAATTAATATATTAGTAATATATAACTATCAGTATGGGGGACCCTTATAATAAAGTTGGTTAAGCTTAATTAATATATTAGTAATATATAACTATCAGTATGGGGGACCCTTATAATAAAGTTGGTTAAGCTTTATTAATATATTAGTAATATATAACTAGTCAGACGGTGAAGGGACTGAGACCAAAACTGGCTTATCACATTTATTCCTTTAGGAAAAGTTAAAACAAAACAAGTAGTTCAATGGGCTATATTACATGCATCATTCCTATACCATCACTGTCAGCCCTACTAGCAAGGGAGACATGCGACATGGAATGTTCAGGTGCACAGAATGACAGTTTATTAACTAATATTCTGAGACTCACTAAACACTCACAGACGTAGACCATAGGTAATGCATAAAAATAATGCTAAACTAAATGTACATTCATTTCCTGCTAGACTGAATTGCACTTTCCATGCACACTAAGCTAAACTACACTGAATGTTGCTAGCGGAGTTTACAGCTAGTCACGTTAGACTCAGTGTGTATGAACTCGTGGTCATAATGAAAACATTAATAAACGTTCACTAAGTTGCTAGAATTGCACCCAAATCTTAACAATACATGTAAAGTAACATAATACAGGTGGTATATCAAAGTGTTCAACTTAAACAACATTTTACATTTACGAAATTAAAACAAAGTGGGAAGAGCTTTATACAGTCAACCTACGCCATAGACTGTATATATATACAGTCTATGACCTACGCAATGCAAAGCATACCGCTTCTGATCAGCTATGGCAACAATACAAGGACAAAACGCAGCAGAGCTGCAGTATGGCGTTTCTCCAAAGGGGGCTCCAAAACACCAATCTCAATAAAGATGCTTAATTACGGCGAAAATCACATACAAACACTAAACTACATTTCTAACTCTGTTACACCTGACTCCCCTCCCCTGAATTTCACCAAATTCAAGCAGCAACCAAATAGTACTTCCAAAGGCAAAGAGTACACTACTTTCAAAGACTAGACAGAGAGTCACCAATTACAGGACAGCCAACCACAAAGGTCTCCAATAAGGATGAATTGGAAGAAGAGGAGCGCAAACTTTCACACAACCAACCACTGGCAGTAGGGTGCCTTATACACCCCACAAGACCATAAAGCCATTAAAGCCATAAATTCCATAAATTATCCACAAAGCTAATCAGAAAAGCTAGATAAATAATAATATGTCATTAACTTTTATATTAGCATATAGTTTGTAAATAAACATTTAACATTTAAATGATGTAAGAAATAACTGTTAATTAGTGCCAAACATATATTTAGTTAACTATTAACATATATTTATACAATATTAGTTAATAGATTTGTTAAAACATTAACATACAGATTTTATGCAAACAACTAATATTTAATTAATGATGAAAAAACGATTAACTTGTGCCAAATAGATATTTTAGTAACAATTAACAAATATTAACAAAGGGTTAGGTAATTACTAGTTTGCTATTTATTATGGCACCTTATTATGGAGTGTTACCCAATTTTTTAATGTTATCTATTTCTGTCATGTTGCTTACAATACTTAAAGTTACATAAATATAATTTACAAGGTACACATTTTTAACGTTATTTTGTTTGTGCAAGTCATGTCCAGCTGGATATAACTTCCTGGTGTCAAAAACTGAAAAGACAAAGATTAAAAATGCAACATCAAATTCGCCATCACACTTTGAGAGGAGCTATCCTACGTGTTGTAGTGAGGAACCGAACGATATGTGAGACAAGCTATCCTGCATGTTGTAGTGAGGAACCAAGAGATGAGTTAAAGGAGCTATCCTACGGGCCTTAGGGAGTAACCAAGCGATAGATGAGAGGAGCTATCCTACGTGTCTTAGTGTTTCTTGGTGTTTTATGCCCCCAATGTTGTCTTCAAGGCAGCGCTGCCTGGAAGGCATTATGGTTAGGCATGGGTTACGGTTAGGTTTAGGATTAGGTGCCTTTAAATCAGCGGTGGCGTGGCAGCGCTGCCTGAAAGACGACGTTGGGGGCATAAAACACCATCGAGCTGTCTTAGTGAGGAACCAAACGATAGGTCAGAAGAGCTATCCTAAGTGTCTTAGTGAGGAACCAAACGATAGGTCAGAAGAGCTATCCTACTGTAGGTGTCTTAGTGAGGAACCAAACGATAGGTCAGAAGAGCTATCCTACTGTAGGTGTCTTAGTGAGGAACCAAGCGATGGGTGATTTATGGTGACTATGCAGATAACGGCATGGAAAGATCCATAATCCAGAGGAAGCCGTTATCTGTGTGGGCATGAGGCTTTGGAACAGTGGACATTACATACGTCACATAACGGACAGGTTTCCTTGGTAAATGCTTCTATGGCAACATTCACCAACAGAGCCATGGTTGTGTAAGATGCCACTGGCGGGTGGGTGGGGGGGGGGGACAAGGGGGTGGGACACACAACGGTTACACTGCTTCTTGACCCCTGACCTTTGTGTCAGCACTCCGTCTTAGATCCACTTGGATGTGATGTTGTAGAGGTGTGTGCATTTCTGCTCCGAGTGTGCATGAATGACTGCACATGTGTGACTGCATGTGTGTGTAAACATGGTGTGGAGAATCACCACATCACGTAAAGGAATAATACATCTAACCTTTCCTTTGATGTGAGGAAAGATATCCTGCACAGCATACTTGCATACACCCACACACACACACACACACACACACACACACACACACACACACACACACACACACACACACATTAGTATGCTGGTTAAGTAACAGCAAGCCATCGTGTGAAGTCAATCAGGGTCTATACTGACACGTCACCAACAAGTTTGCTTTCTAATTTCTCTTCCTTAAGACCTCCTTTGTGCACAGCAATGGCCCCCTATGAGAGCCTATGATATACGTCTCAGAAAGAGGTGTGTGGCTGTGGCCTTTAGGACTCTGTGGTCAGGACGCAGGTGTGCACTCAGCTACGCTACAGAGGTGGCATTCTCTTAATGACCCTGTTTGAACTTCAGACACATGGGGCAGGACTCTGTCCACTCCGTAACCACGGTAACCTTTTGTGAGAGAGTGGTTAGGGAGCGGTCAGACTCTCAGGGTCATGCAGCAGGAAGAGCCCAGTCCAATGTGCTGAGACCAGCACCAGACACGAGAGAGAGAGAGAGAGAGAGAGAGAGAGAGAGAGAGAGAGAGAGAGAGAGAGAGAGAGAGAGAGACAGTTATAAGTAAGTTATTAAGAGGGTGAGTGTGAGTAATTAAAAGGAGTGAGTGTGAGAGAGATACAGAGAGGGCTAAGTGTGTTTGTGTGTGTGTTACAGAGAGAGACAAAGAGAGTGTGTGAGGGTGTATTTGTTAATTATAGAGAGGGGTGTGTGTATGTGTGTGTGTGTGTGTGTGTGTGTAGTGTGTGTGAGACAGAGCGAGAGAGTGTGAGTGAGTGTATGTGTGTGTGTGTTTATTAATTATAGAGAGGGTTGTGTGTGTGTGTGTGTGAGTGAGTGAGAGAGAGAGAGAGAGAGAGAGAGAGAGAGAGAGAGAGAGAGAGAGAGAGAGGGAGCTGGGCAAGTTGGTGAGAGTGGGAGTACCACACGTACCAGAAGCGTTAGTCCTCACTGGTCACTGATTGTAATTCTGAAAGAGGAATCATAGCGGACAGGTGGAGGTGGTGGTGAGGGAAGATGAGGGGTGAGGGGGTGGTGGTGCAAGACCAGAGGGTTTTAGATGTGGAGGACAGAGAGAGAGACAGAGAGACAGAGAGAGAGACGCACGGCACTACTGACTGCTGTCATGTCTGGTCAAACTCCAGACTAATAACACTCCTCGTGTTAATTTCAGTCCAGTCCAAAGGAGCTAGTAACTACTCATGCGGTTACTTAGTGTGTGTTGATTTCAGAGAGTGTTTTACTGTATGAGATTTACCTCATTAGTGACTGACCAGAATGAATCCTCAGTGTAAAGATGTTTAGTTGGTTAAACTGAATATTTAAGGGAGTATACACACATCCCTTGCTGCAGGTGTGTGTGTGTGTGTGTGTGTGTGTGTGTGTGTGTGTGTGTGTGTGTGTGTGTGTGTGTGTGTGTGTGTGTGTGTGTGTGTGTGTGTGTGTTGAGGCTAGACAGCAGTTTTGAGTGGTGTGAGTGTCTCATTAAGGAGGCAAGCAGCTGCCCTGACTGTTTTCAGGTACTGTAATGTCACCAGAGCACAGGACCACAAGCAACAGAGGGCAATGTTAGCAGATTATTAGCATCACAGAGGAGACAGAGAGAAGAAAAAAGCAACCCAACACACACACACACACACACACACACACACACACACACACACTAGATGTCCCCTGCCACATACACACATTCTCTCTTCCCTTCACAATTTCCCAATTGCACCAGACAAATTCCTTAAAAGTAGTGCGTTAAAGGTCTGTGACTCTAGCCTGCATTTGTTGATGTTTGACACAAACATAGTGGCTCAGATTGAGCCATAAACAATCCCAGCCAATTAGGATACTGCTTCAACACAGAGTCATTTCATATGATATCAACAACTTTTTATGTATGTGAAAGCAAAATGGCAGACTGCATCCTTCAGACTATCAAACTATGATTTACTAATAACTTTCTTGGCAAAGTGTTTCTGAACACTTTGCTACAAATGTCTGATTAGAAGTACATCCGTCCTCTTATGTGTGTGTGTCTTCTGAAGTCTCACGGTGGGTCTACACCATGTTTTTGAATGTGTGCAAAGCTCTTCGGTCTGGTGTATCCAGTTCCATTGATTATAGTGGAAGCAAACTGTTGCACTATACGCTCCGTGATTGGAATGCTTCAGTTGTGTGGCCGTTGTAACCCAGCTGTACGCCACTCCCTCTAGCTTTCCCTCAGTCACACACACACACACACACACACACACACACACACACACATACACACACACACAGAGTAAATACCACTACAGTCTTCAGCTCCACTGGAAACAAATTCAAGATCTTTGTCTCCTCTCCTTGATGGGATGTATTTAAAATATCCAGTTCAAGTTTATTCATACATAATAACTGTAATCGACTGAAAGAATCCATGCTTCACATATTTTGAAGTGATGCTCCCCAGATGATTACAATCAATCAGCTAATCACAGTGATTATAACTCCCTTCTTAATATTTGGATATGAGACACGTATCTGCAGCTTTTAACTGTGATTATACTGTAGATATAGTAAGATCAACACATTGACATTAACTTTGCTCCCTGTCACAGGTTGCCATTAGTTCTTATCTTTCCTTTTAAAGCTCACCTGTATTCCATATTTTCCATATCTTTAGCTTTTAACACATGCCATGGTTGCTGTGGTTTCCCAGACTTCCTTCACAATCTTAAATCACTGTCCACTTTTTTTAAAAACATCCTCGCCAGCACCTCTCCGTCTCTATGGTAACGGGACTCACCTGGGCACGCCGGGGGGTGCGCGATTGGGGCGCGAGGGCACCTGTGGGGGTCCCGGGTCAGGTGAGGCCCCCGGGCGCGAGGGGACGGGGGGGCCTCCAGGGGGGGGTCCCGGCGCAGAGCCCCGCGAGCCTGGACGTGCTGGGGGACCTGGAGGGGGCCCTCGTCTCTGAGGAGTGGGGCTGGTGGCAGGGGACCTGGAGGTAAAGTTTCGAGTTTAAAGGAAAGTCAATGTTATTTTTTTAATTCCATTCATTCATTCATTCATCTCGAACACAATTTCTAATCTTTTACATGTGTAATCTCACCTTACTATCTTTACTTTCTAATCACTTTAAGATACATCCCTGTTTTATTTCTGAAATCTGAAAAAGTATAAACTGTGAAATCAGCTTGTGGTGACATGTGTTCGACTGTTGATGACAGAGTGCCCGACTTTGACACAGGACACTCAGCATAAAGAACTACATATGGAGATGTGCCAACTTATACACAGTATAAGGAACTACATATGGAGATGTAGATGATAGATGAAGAGCCAAAACCTCAAAATGATGGTGAAAAAAAATGACACTGAAAATACATTATTACAAGCCCTAATGCTTTGCCATGCTACATAGTGTGTGCTTTTTTCAGGGGACAGCAGGGGGCGCCATGTCACTGAACCCACAGTGACTCAACTGCACACCCTCCTGACTGATTACTGACTTGGTATGATGATATGAGGAGTGTTCAAGGCAGTGATGGCAGGCGACTGTTGGGACTGGATCCTGTGCAGAGAGATGACCCCACTGACCTGTCTAATTCTACTTCATTGTGCCTTCCTCCCTGCCCCTCTTCCTTCCCCCTCCTCTCCACTGTCTCCCTCCTCTCCTCTCCTGCTCTCCTCTCCTCTCTCTCCCTCCCTCCCTCCTCTCCTCTCCTGCTCTCCTCTCCTCTCCTCTCCCTCCCTCCTCTCCTCTCCTCTCCTCCCTCCCTCCTCTCCTCCCCTCCCCCTCTACTTTCCTTTCCTCTCTCTCCCTCCCTCCCTCCTCTCCTCCCCTCTCCTCTCTTTTTCCCCCCTCTCCACCTCTCCCACTGCTCCTCCTCTCTACCTCTCCTCTCTCCCCCCCCCCCCCCCCACACGCTCCTCTTCTTCCTCACCTGCCCCCGGATCCTCCTCTCTGCACCTGCAGCCAGGAGTCGTCGACGGGCGGGGGCATGGCGGTGGTGATGGTGGTGGTGCTGATGTCGCCGATGATGTTGAGCGCCTCGCGCAGGGCGTGGTACATGCGCAGCATCTCGTCGCGGTGCTGGGCCTGCTCCTGGGACTCCTCCATCAGGGAGTTCTGGTCCCCGCACGAGTACAGCTGCGCCAGCAGCTCCGCATTAATGTACTCCTTAGTCTGGACACAGGACGCAGGAGACGGGGAGAGGTGGACAGAGAGAGAGAGAGAGAGAGAGAGAGGGAGGGAGAAAAGAGGAGGATAGAGGTGGACAGAGAGAGAGAGAGAGGGGGGGGAGGGAGAAAAGAGAAGGATAGAGGGAGAGAGGTGGACGGAGAGAGAGAGAGAGGGAGGGAGAAAAGAGGAGGATAGAGGGGGAGAGGTGGACAGAGAGAGAGAGGGGAAGAGAGAAAAGAGGAGGATAGAAGGGGAGAGATGGACGGAGAGAAAGAGAGGGAGGGAGAAAAGAGGAGGTTAGAGGGGGAGAGGTGGACGGAGAGAGAGAGAGAGGGAGGGAGAAAAGAGGAGGATAAAGGAGGAGAGATGGACAGAGAGAAAGAGAGGGAGGGAGAAAAGAGGAGGATAGAGGGGGAAAGGTGGATGGAGAGAGAGAGGGAGGGAGAAAAGAGGAGGATAAAGGAGGAGAGATCGACAGAGAGAAAGAGAAAGAGGGAGAAAAGAGGAGAGATGGACAGACAAGAGAGACAGAGGGAGGGAGAAAAGAGGAGGATAGAGGGGGAGAGATGGACAGAGAAAGAGAGGGAGGGTGAAAAGAGGAGAGAGAGATGGATAAAGGAGGAGTGATGGACAGTGAGAAAGAGAGGGAGGGAGAAAAGGACAGAGAGATGGACAGACAGGAGAGAGAAAGAGAGGGAGGGAGAAAATAGAGGGAGAGATGGACAGAGAGAAAGAAAGAGGGATGGAGAAGAGAGAAGAGAAGAGAAGAGAGGGGGAAAGCCAAGAGAGAGAGAAAGGAGGAAGAGTGGAATGAAAAGAAGAAATAGAGATGGACAAAGACAAGAGAGGAGGATGTGAGAGAGAGAGACAGAGAACGTGGGAGGAATGAGAGGAGGGAATGAGGGGGGAGAGGTGGAAATGTTTAGAGGTGAGCAGTTAACATAACTGTGAATGATTAAAGTATGTGTAAAGTATGTGTAAAGTGTGTGTGTGTGTGTGTGTGTGTGTGTGTGTGTGTGTGTGTGTGTGTGTGTGTGACTGACGTTGTTGACCATCAGGTGCATGATGGTCTTGGGGATGAGGTCCCGGACGGTCTTGTTGACGATGCCCATGTAGGAGTCCACCAGGCTGCGGATGGTCTCCACCTGGCGCTCCAGCTGGGGGTCCATGGAGTTCATGAAGCTGTCTGAGCCATTCTCATCCGAGGTGTCACTCTGGACACACACACACACACACACACACACACACACACACACAAACACAAACACAAACACAAACACAAACACAAACACACACACACACACACACACACACACACACACACACACACAAACACAAACACAAACACAAACACACACACACACATATAACAGACAGTTAGTGAAGACACACACAGAAATGAGAAGAAGACAGACAATAACAATTAAACCTATAATAATAATAATAATAATGAGAATCTAACAAGATATAAATAAACATAGTATACTATCATGAAAATAAAGCACCTATAATCATAATCATAAAGAGCTGTATGAATGCTGTAGCTCATAGTTCTAACTGAGACCTGGACCCCTTGAGATACTTTAAAAGTATTTAAAAGAAAGGTGAAAAGAAATATATTCAAGAGCGTACTACTCACCAGGGTAGGAATTTCACGGCGGCCACGACGGCCCTGGCCGTCGTAGCCCCTTGCGTTGGCCGTGAAGCCCCTTTGAAAATCATAGGTTTACAGGCCACGGTGGCCTTGGTGCCCCCTTCTTTCAATATTCTGCTTTGTCCTACTAATAGCGATTTTTATTTAGCCTGTGGCCTGTCAAAATAATCTTAGCATTCACAGCGCAAATTAATTTAGTCTTTTACGCAGTGGAGAAAGTAACAGCGCAAGAAAGTGCGTCCAAATTCACCCATTCTTCTCAGTTGAACTACTCGCGAAGTAGCCTATTCATCACACAGACATCACAAGTATCACATGAAAGAGCTTTTTCTCAGCTTTAAAACGACGTTAGCCGATAATTTATGTGTTAAACGGTTCGCGAGAAAAGTAAATAATATAATTCAATTGAATCATACATTCTACTGAAGGTTTTGCGTCCATGATCTCCCTACCCATTCATCTCGGTGGAATACTTCACGAACCCTTCTTTTAACACATGACAAACCACATATCAGAATAAACAGCAGACCTTACCGAACACAAAGGTGTAAAGCAGTCCCCTGTACAGTTAGCCGTTCCAGAGTAATCCAGTTTTGAATTTGCAGTAAATTTCGACATGCATGGATGTCTCCAAATTTGGGCTTTAAGTTTTACAATGTGTTTAAATTGTTCCACATGATTTCATAACGGGCCAAATACAAAATAAATGTTACAAATATCGCCTAGATATTGGTAAATCAGAGGACAGCTGACTAAGAGTTTGTGAAAGTAGCCTTAATGATCACAAAATGCTAAGCATGCATCTAGGCTATTTGAGTTTCTTAAAGCTGAGCTGTGCTACATTTAAATTGTTCAATACATGATTTCATAGCAGGCCAAATATAAAATACATTTTATATATAGCCTAGATATCTGTTTTTATTAGATGATCAGATGATTTACAGTTATATGTAATATGTCATGTTTCATGTTTTTGTAATGTTTCATACAGTGATGCAGGTCTACTGCAGTGAATAGGCTAAATACAACTTTGATCATTTTTATAGCCTACTACTGTATAGTTAACTTTGGCCTTGGTGCCCTGACATGTGGCCTTTGTGCCCCCCACCAAATATGCCCAACTGAAGGCCAAGTGGCCTTGCCCCCAGAATGGTGAAATTCCAAGCCTGCTACTCACACTACTCACAATCCAGGAGCTAAATGACAGATGTGCTAAAGTATGCACTAAACTACTTTACTTTAAAACTAGACAGATATGCACCAAACTACTTTCACTACTTTATGATGGATGGTCTGACTGGCGAAGTTTAGGGGCAACAGGAAAGTCTTTCACAAAGTAGACAGCAAAAACTGTCTTGAAGTGCTAGAACATTCTTTGATTTCAGTGGTGGACAGACACACACACGCACAGATATTTTCCTTCAAATTCGTTTGCATACTGACGAATCAGCTCCATTAGTATGCATTTGAGTTCCAACAGCCACAAAGACATGATCTCACACTGGGCACTGACTGGAGCTACCACACACACACACACACACACACACACACACACTTACTCCTAGGGATAGACCGATATGTTTTTTTCAGGGCCGATACCGATATCAATTATTACCAAAACAGGAGGCCGATAACCGATATGTAAAACCGATATTTCAGTTGTCAAAAAGGGGGGGTAGATAGTAGCCTAGGCTATGGCGATATGCTGAAAATTTTCATTCAAAAGCATTTAATTATACAGTATGCCTCAGTGAGAATTCTAAACTTTCTCTGTGTTCAGTCTTCGATCCTGATTGGCTGCATTCGTGCTAACTAACAAATCAGACGGTGTAGTGGGCGGGACAATGCTCTCGACCACAGAGTAGCAAATGCAGGGAGTGAGAGACGCTTTACAGACAAAGTAGCGCGTTTCATTCTTT
>NW_027468609.1:19629076-19631576 GCF_046254945.1 Alosa pseudoharengus | reverse complement strand
CTGTCTGTCTGTCTGTCTGTCTTCCTCCCTTTTGTCCCCCTTTGTCTCTCTCTCTCTCTCTCTCTCTATCTCTCTCTCTCCTATAACAGTCCTTCCCTCCCTTCTTCCACATTCGTTTAGAACTCTCTCTTTCTGGTGCTGTCACCATCCAGCGCTTGGCGGGTCCTGCCTAGCCGTGTGCAGAACTGCTTCAAAACCTCCAGAACAGACTGGGCAGAGGTGAGGTTGTGTGTTCTGGGGAAGTGGTAGTGTGTGCAGAGCGCTGTGCACTGCTGCAGATCTGACTGGGCTCCCATGAGAGCCAGTGGCAGGGAAAAGGCCCAGAGTGCTGCATGCTGCTTAGGGGGAGCTGCCTTCAGGCTCATTCATACTCCATTTCCATACGTAAATGCATCCGTCCGCCCCATTCATACTCCATGGGAAGCTCTCTTAGTCTCACCACTGTCTGCCTAAACCATTGTCTACCCCAACGACTGTCTACTCAAACAACTGTTTATACTGTCTACCCAAATAATAATAATAATAATACAAATAATAATAATACAAATAATAATAATAATAATAATAATAATAATAAGCTTTATTTGTATAGCACCTTTCATACACAGAATGCAGCTCAAAGTGCTTTACATTTGGAGCATGTAACACAATAATAGTCAGTCAGTCATTATCAATCACTTTCACTTTTCTTCATTGCTGTGGCCGTTTATGATCCAATCAGCAACATATCAGAAATATAGAAGATAACATGTAACACAGTTATTAGAGAAGAGTCAGTCATTCCCCTTTGTTGCTGTGGCCGTTTATGATCCAATCAGCAACATATCAGAAATACTATTATACTACTATGGATATATAAAGGCTTTGATGACAAATGCCTAGGCTAACAAATGCTTTAGCCCCGTTGATGCGGACTCCAAGCAGCCAGCCTTAGCTTGTTCTTAGCATATGTCGAAATTATTTGACTTTATACACAGACATTCAAGACTGGCAGCCTTAACCCTTAACCCCCCACAAGCACACCATACGGCAACTGTGGCAAGGAAAAACTCCCATATTCCAGGAAGAAACCTTGAGTAGAACCTGACCTCCAATGGCAGCAGATGTAGAATAATCTGAAAAAGTAGTCTACAGGATAAGATGAGTTAACTAAAGGCTTTCTTATACAGGTATGTTTTCAGATCTTTTTAAAAAATATTTACTGAACTCGCCTGCAAATGACCATCTACCCTAACAACGTTCAAATGACTCTCCAAATGACTATCTACCCAATGCAACTGTTCTACCCAAACGACTGTCTACCCAAACGACTGTTCTACCCAAACGACTATCTACCCAAAGGAGTGTCTACCCAACGACTGTCTACCCAAATGACTATCTATCTAAACGACTATCTACCCAAACGAGTGCCTACCCAAACGAGTGTCTACCCAAACGACTATCTACCCAAACGATTGTGTATCCAAACGACTATCTACCCAAAGGAGTGTCTACCCAAACGACTGTCTACCCAAACGACTGTCTACCCAAACGACTATCTACCCAAACGACTGTCTACCCAATGAGTGTCTACCAAAATCACTAAGGCACAGACGTGGAGATGTGAGATCTCTTCCTTCACATTTCTCTAAAGCATATTTCCAAAGTGGTCGAAGGTAATAATAGTGAAAGGATAAAAAAAAAAACAGGGATACATTAAAAGGTTGAATATAAGGCTAAAACAAATGTACACAAATGGCTTATTATGTCTCTCTCTGAACGTTTTTTAATAAGATAACTGCTTAACCCTGCTGCTCACTCACACACGCTCCCATTCGTCTGTGCAACTTTCTTCTATTTCACTCTTCCTCCCCCGTCTTCCTCTTTTCCCCCTCTCTCCCTCTCTCAGCCTGGCTCTATGTGTGTGTGTGTGTGTGTGTGTGTGTGTGTGTGTGTGTGTGTGTGTGTGTGCGTGCACACAGTACTGCTGACCTAGCTCCCTGGAGAGGCTGGCTTTGATTTTGTGCTCAGGTCGAAACGCAGAAACCGTAGCTAAAGCAAACACAGCCACCACCCAGAGTCTGGACACACACACACACACACACACACACACACACACACACACACACACACACACACACACACACACACACACACACACACACACACACACACACACACACACACTGCCTCTCTCTCCCTCTCCTTCTTTCTCTTCCGCTCTCGCTCTCTCTCTCTCACTCTCTCTGTTTCTTTTTGACCACATCTCCTCCTCCTCTCTTTTCGTCTCCTTCAGAAGACTCCAGCACGCTGGTTTCCAGTTTCTGTGAGTCGCCACGTACGACAGTGACGGACTCTCTGGGGGACAAACTTCAAACTGACCCCAAATTCAAACTGACCAGTCCCTCCTCTATCTCTTTTTCTCTCCCTCTCTTTCTCTCTCTCTACCCCCTCTCTCTTTCTCTCTCTCTCTCTATCTTTTTTTCTCCCCCTCTCTCCCTCTTTCTCTCTCTCAACCCCC
>NW_027468609.1:19584076-19614076 GCF_046254945.1 Alosa pseudoharengus | reverse complement strand
TGAAAAGACAGCAGGTGAGCATGGTCCTAGCCTCACAATGACATCCTCTTGAAAGGTGATGTCACTCGCAGCTCTCCAAAGCAACTTTATGAGGTATAGTTGTGCTTAATGGGGTCACCGGCATCTTTGACGAATCAGCCATTCTGAATGGTTCTACAAGACCTGTAAGCTTCCCCAACAAGACTTTGTTCTTAGAGTCCACTATCTGTGCATGTGAGATCAACATAATAACAACTATCTGCAGTAGTGTGAGTGCATTAACCCTCCCAGCCTGTGGGTGGCACTGTGATTGAGGCACACACCTGATTTCCAGTAGCTTTCTTCCCTCCTCCGACCTTTTGAGCGCTTCTCTGCTGTGCACTGTGGAGGTAGCAAACATGTAGATCAGCACACATCTAATAGCCTAAAGTTTACCTAAACTAATTAGCAGCAAACACATGCAACACGTGCAGTTGTATTTTATGTAATTTTATTTTACATTAGTTTTTACACTATGTCTAGTAATTCTCGCACTGTTGACCAATTAATGTTAATCCCCATTTACACCACCAATGACATTTGGATAGCCTGGTAAACAAAACTCATTCACAAAGTGAATAGAGTCTGGTCACTCATGATTAGGATTTCTTTCCAACACTTGCATTGCAATGGGTGCTAACTTTGAAATCATTGGTCCAGCCTAACCAACCAAATTATTCAGGGATTCATAATGTTACTTCCTACTTTGCCTAAACTTTACAAACTGACACTAAACAGCATTGGCAGTCAGGAAACAATGCGTGTGGGCCTTCCTCTGTAAATAAAAGTACACATTCTTCCGACAGACTTTTTATGCATGCATGCGTTGCTACTACTGTTCACTAGACACTTTTGATTTCAAAACTATAGCTTCATCCCCTCTCGTCGCTGATTGGGCAGGTAATCTGCCGACCAATGGAAACGGTAGTGAACTATGGTGTTCCAGACATTGAGGTATTATATATAACTGGAGAGAGTGACTAAGTCCCGCCCTCCATACAAATGAATGGTGGAGGCTAGGCTAGTAAATCCGGCCAATTCATAGTCAACGCCATCTTGAACACTGGGGTTCAGATCCAGCGCCATATGGCTCTGACCAGGCGCCAAGTTCAGTAGGGGTTAAGTCATTTAGAGACCTCAGACCAGCCTCAGACGAGTCCAGGAAGTGACGTCAATTCCGGAAATACGTACATAATTTACTTTACTCTTTATGGAGAATACAGCGGGAAAAAATGTGTTTTCTTTAACAGTTCATGGAAAAAATAGTCACATTAGGTAGAAGCTTTTTATTATTATTCGTAATTCACATTTATTTATTAAATGACTTAACTCCCTCTCGCCAAGTTCCAAAGCTGGAAATGACGCATGGACCAACGTCAATTTTTATTGGATATTCTGTAAAAAGAGAGTCGTCCTCCAGTTAAGAGGGTGGCGATAATGCACATACATTGCTTGCCACATAACAAGAAGAAAAAGTTGCTCGGGAACGCGCATGGAGTCCGAGTGGAGTCGCCCTGAAGCGCAACTTAATTTCATTGGTTAACTACGGATATTTCACCTAGCAGCAGCAGGACGGCAGGCAGAGGTGCTCTAAACGTATTCTAGCGTTGGCCCGTGACCAAATCAAGCCAATAATAGCTAGTAGACACAATAATGACTGGAGCCAGAGCCCTCAATAGCCACCCTGTTTTGAAAATGAAAAGATAATGCACAGAACGGCCAGCCTGAGCGGACAATTACGTCCCCAACTCATCTAAAATGTGGTGTCTGGAAATACTTTGGGTTGTACACCGCAGATGGTAAAGTAACCGTTAAAGATAATGTAGTTTGCCGACTGCAAAAAACAGTTTACTTACGCATCCATGACATTCAATCTTCGCGCTCACCTGTCGAGTTACTATCCAAATGAGTCAGAGGCCCAGTAGACGGCCAGAGCATCGCCAGGCGTCCAACATCGAATGATTGCATACTTTCAGTAAATCCTAAATTATGTCCGGGGTCTGCTATTTACTTAGGCTGCGCAAAGCACAGGTATGTATTCGAGGCAGACCTTTATTTCTTACATTGTGCGTTTTATTGTGAGACATGCGTTAGGCCACATTTGGAGGCTATCAAAAGCAAATGATTTTCGGTTTAGTATGGGATTTAATTTACTTTTGGACTGTTTTATTATATAGTTAAATGTTGAGACTGATGGGCACTTAAATCTAGGGGGTATTTGATGATTCACTGTAAAGTTTCATGTAGTTGAAAAAGTGTCGGAATTTCCAGCTCTTTATTGCGAGACAAGGCAGTCCCTTTCACTCATTCATTGAACGTGTGCTGTGCTCTAATGGAAACCTTATCGCGTAGCCAAGTAGCCTAAATTGAGTTATTTTTAATTATGCATGGTTTACTCTTTATTAAATTCGTAGGCTGGAATGCCTCGCGGCAACAATTGTGTTTAAATGTAGCCTAGTAGCCTACTGCTTCAGCCTCTGGCTAGCTCAAAAGGGGGCGGCTAGTGATGGGTAGCTTGAGAGCAACATATTGGAGACCCATGGTGTATAACGACGAGACAAGGGATTTATGCCGCTGTTGTGTAATTTATTGTCTTTAATCATGTTTAAGCTATTTTTGTTCGGGACAAACAACAACGAAACAAGATCAATACAATTTTCTTTATTTGTCATTTGCCAACACGGATTTTCGTGCACGGAGCTGGTTCCAAATGCTCCATGCGGCGCCATACTTGAAAATGGCGTATGTTATCATGCCGAAGCAAACTGCACGCTCTTGACCCCCTGGTTCCAGACTAGTATCTCCCTGAAAGAAGATCTAGGTAGGAGTGGCCAGGCTAGCATTTGGAGTCAATTAACCACTGATTAGCAGCAAACACACACGTATGTATGACCACCTTGTGAAAGGCACCTAACCCCAACTGCTACTGAAAGGGCCAGAGAGAGTGTGTGTGTGTGTGTGTGTGTGTGTGTGTGTGTGTGTGTGCACCTAACCTCAACTGCTACTGAAAGGGCCAGAGAGAGTGTGTGTGTGAGACTCACTTGGCGAACCCGATGAAGTCCTCATGGTTGGTGTTCATGTAGGAAAGCTCAACGTCAATCAGCAGCAGCACCTGGGAACAGAGAGAAGCACTCAGGCAGTGTGTTTTGTGTGTGTGTGTGTGTGTGTGTGTGCATGCATTAGACACACTTCTTCTCTTGATCTAGCTCTAGCATTCTGTGTGTATGTAGCTATGCGTGTGCGCGTGAGCCAGCAAGTTTGAATTACACTGTCCTTGTGTCGTTATAGCTTAAGTAGAGTGTGTGTGTGTGTGTGTGTGTGTGTGTGTGTGTGTGCGCGCGTGTGTGTGTGTGTCTGAGTGTATGTCTGTGTGTGTCTGTGTATGAGTGTATGTCTGTGTGTGTCTGTGTATGTCTGTCTGTGTGTGTGTGCATGTGCGTGCGTGCTTTGTTCACCTGTTCTTTGGTGCGGCTCTCGCGATCTCTGATGTGCTGGGTGACAATCCTCTCCATCTCCTCCCTTAACATGGGGTACTGAGCAAGCTGCAGACATCACACACACATCGGTGGGTCACTGCTCTCACACACACGCACACAACATGCTATTTGATGCATGTACAGTTGTACATTGTACAGTATACACACATCCATACACTCCATACATACACACACACACACACACACACACAATCCACCCTTTCACCCAACAGATTCTGCACCATGTTTAATAAATTGTCTTTGCAAAATAGAAAATTAACAGGAAGCTACATTTAAAGTCAAATGACAGGCTTGTGCAAAGTCTAAGACTTTGTCGTAATAATATTAAAACCACATAACCATTATGAAGAGTTATGTGTTCTGCTAATGCTTCACTGGTATTACATTGTCTGACATTTAGCCACAGTAAACACACATATGCAAACACAGCATAAGTCACAACGAACCAACATCACATAACTGAGCACAAACACAAAGAAGCATAGGACAGGTTTGGAGAAGGGGTAACCCTGAGCACCACCACTAAAAATTCCCTCTATGCGCACACACGTGCACACACACACACACACACACACACACACACTTTCAGCTTTAAGTTCCAATGCACCACGTCCAGCCGGTGAGTCTCCTAAAAGCCATCAAAGACATCACCTAACACCCTAACCCTAAAAAAGCCTAACCTTAGCACGTGTCTAACCATAACTCTAACCCTTATCATATTTCTAACACCCAAACCCTAGTCCATATTATATCCTTAATACCCAAACGCTAGTCCTTTGTGCATCCCTAACACCCTAACCCTAGTTCTTAGCAAGTCCCTAACACCCTAACCCTAGTCCTTAGCAAGTCCCTAACACTCAACCCTAGTTCTTAGCAAGTCCCCAACACCCAAACCCTAGTCCTTTGTGCATCCCTAACACCCTAACCCTAGTTCTTAGCAAGTCCCTAACACCCTAACCCTAGTTCTTATCAAGTCCCCAACATCCTCACCCTAGTTCTTAGCAAGTCCCCAACATCCTCACCCTAGTTCTTAGCAAGTCCCCAACATCCTCACCCTAGTTCTTAGCAAGTCCCTAACACCCTAACCCTAGTTCTTAGCAAGTCCCCAACATCCTAACTCTAGTTCTTATCAAGTCCCCAACACCCTAACCCTAGTTCTTAGCAAGTCCCCAACATCCTAACTCTAGTTCTTATCAAGTCCCCAACACCCTAACCCTAGTCCTTAACAAGTCCCCAACATCCTCACCCTTATTATATCCCTAACACCCAAACCCTAACCCTAGTCCTTAGCACGTCTCTAACACCCTAACCTAATCCATATCATATCCCTAACACCCTAACCCTAATATTTCTCATATCCCTAACACCCTAAACCTAGTCTTTAGTGCGTCACTAACACTCTTACTCAAAACCTAATCATAAACCTTGTCCATAGCAAGTCCCCAACACCGTAACCGTAACCCTTATCATATCTTAACACCCAAACCATAACCATAACCCTAGTCCTTAGAAAGGCCCCAACACCCTAACCTTAGTCCTTAGCAAGTGCCCAACACCCTAACCTTAGTCATTAGCAAAGTCATCACCCTTATCATATCCCTTACCCTAGTGCGTCCCTAACACCCTCACCCAAAACCTATCCCTAACACCTGGGCTTGAGGCTATCAAAACTATCAGACATTCGTGTTGTAATCAGGTCCACACAGGTGACTACACATAGATGCACTTTTTATCTGCATGTGGGGGTTAAGGGTCATGGATCTTTGGGTGCATTGGAAGTCAGGAACTCGGTGGTGCTCACATCTCAAAACTGTAGACTCGACCGACACAAAACCCTTGACAACAACACAAAATGGCAGCCATTTAGTGGGTGCTCTGCCTCATATGCCATACTAAACCACGAGCAAATAGGTGGGTTGGGGGGGGGGGAAGCATGCGGGAGTGAACAGCACACACTAATCATGCGGTGGTGGGGTGATGTGACTCTAAAGAGAGGAGTGAATGAAGAGAACAGGAGGGAGGGAAAAGGAAGAGAATAAGAAAGAGACTACAGACACCTCCTGTGGATCTTTGCTTAATGAAAATAAAACTGTGATATGCAGCAGGTTAAGCAGGTTTATTTGTATTACTTACTATTAATTACTATAAGATTGCATTTTGTTATTATTGCTGTAAGTTTGGTTCAAATGTATAAGGTTGCACATTTCGTGTGCACAAGAGGGCCAACGTCTCATCAGTCTAGAGAAGGAAAGAGTTCAACGGAAAGATGAATGAAAAGAATAGAGAATAAAGAAAAGAGAGAAAGTGAGAGATGCTCGAGAAGATGTCAGATAGATCTGTCAGTAAGGTGGGACACCTCCTGTGAACCTACAGTGGAGGGATACTCCAGAGAACTCCTGAGAGGCTAGCCCACATTGATTAGGAAGCGGACAAAATCTTCCGGAAACTAAGCCGGCTGACAGTAACAGAAATAAAAGGGCACGTAAGACAGGAGACGAGAGCGACCCAGGAAACTAATCAACCAAACAACCATGCAGAAAGAAAGAAAGGACAACACTGTTATTTCAGCATGCTTCTAAAAGTAGGAAGAACCAGACTAAGACAATTTGGCTAGCTGTTTCAAAAATTGGCCAGCAATTGCCACACAACAACGACAGAAAATATAGTTTTAGTAGAAATATAGTGACAGAGATAGAGCACATAAAAAGAAACATTCAAATGTGTATTCAGCCCGAATACAGGGGAGGTCTGAGTTTAGGATAGACCGATAGTTGCTGGACTAATCGCTTACAATGCTACAGTTTGGACCAAAAAGAGAGCAAAGACCCAGATATCAGGTAACTCTGGACTGGACCCTGCTCTGAGCTGACTGGAATCCAGAGGTGATCTGGGGCAGATTTGGGTCTGTTCAAGAGTTAGCGTCTATCTGCAGAGGTGATCTGGGGCAGAATTGTGTCTGTTCAAGAGTTAGCATCTATCTGCAGAGGTGATCTGGGGCAGAATTGGGTCTGTTCAAGCGTTAGCGTCTATCTGCAGAGGATCTAGTTCCCGCAACCTTTGCACTAAAAACGGTGGTCAATTTTAAGTGCACCTGGCCGATAATCTCTCCTCATGCTTAGCTAAGAAAAGCTAAGGTGTAATATCAAACAGCTAGCAAACAGAAGCTAACAATTTAAACATTACTGAGCATGACCCTCTCTGATAGCTCTCTATAGGATTGTTTTCAAAAGATGTTTAAGGTTCAGGGTTTTTATTTTTACTTCTATTTTGGAAAGGCAGTAAAACTTACAACAGCCTTTGGCCATCTTAGGAGATGAAGCATGAACTTTAGACATTATTTAAAACATATTTCTTACATATAGTCATATCAAACTTACATCAAATTACAATTGGTGCAAACTACAAACCCTGTTTACCCTGTCTGTTGACATTTGACGACAGAGAAAGGCGGGACAGCTGACAACATAATTGCTTGCGGTGCATGCACATACACATTACATTACATAGTGTACACATACAGGCCACGACATCACAAACCCCACCACCACCACACCACCGTACTGCACTGAACCGCTCCACACCGCACCAAGCACACGCTACTGACGTAGAGGACAGAAAAGCCATAGAGAGACAGACTGAGAGAGAGGGAGAGTGTGAAAGAGAGAGAGACAGGCAGACAGAGAGAGACAGACAGGCAGACCGAGAGAGAGAGAGACAGACAGGCAGACAGAGAGAGAGAGACAGACAGGCAGACCGAGAGAGAGAGAGAGAAAGAGAGAGAGACAGGCAGACAGAGAGAGAGAGAGAGAGAGACAGGCAGACAGAGAGAGAGTGAAAGAGAGAGAGACAGGCAGACAGAGAGAGAGAGAGAGACAGGCAGACAGAGAGAGAGAGTGAAAGAGAGAGAGACAGGCAGACAGAGAGAGAGAGAGACAGGCAGACAGAGAGAGAGAGAGAGTGAAAGAGAGAGACAGGCAGACCGAGAGAGAGAGAGAGTGAAAGAAAGAGACAGGCAGACAGAGAGAGAGAGAGAGTGAAAGAGAGAGACAGGCAGACAGAGAGAGAGAGAGAGTGAAAGAGAGAGACAGGCAGACCGAGAGAGAGTGAAAGAGAGAGAGAGACAGGCAGACAGAGAGAGATAGAGAGAGAGATCGGACAGTGCAGAACAAAGGCCAAGGCAGAGTGGACATGGCAGCAAGCGTGTGAATTGACGAGTGTACAACAGGACTACTACAGAAACTGATTAAGGAGGAAGTTCAGATCACACCAACTTTCCTGCAGCCCTCACAAATCAACCCCTCTTTAGTTAAGTGACTCTTTAGTTAAGTGTCCCTCTTGTAATTTTACATCTTATTTCATAAAGTTGTGATATTGCAGATCTGTTCGAGCTTATATATGCCAGACTGGTGTAAATAAGTGTCAGCCTGTTCTGTGTGGCTACCTCCAGCTGTCGATGAATGTCTCATCCCTTCATCTCTTTAATAGGGTGCGAGTGAGAGAGTAGATCGCTGAGCGTCTCATCTCTTCGGGCAGCTTAATAGGTGAGAGAGTAGATCGCTTCTTTTAGCTTTGCTCTGTCTTTCTGGCGTGTGTAAGCTGAGCGCGAGTCCAGCCATCGGTCTACCCAAACGACTAAGGCACACACGTGGAGAGACGTGAGGTCGTGTGAATGTGAGGACAGAGGCTCCGCATTACCTTCTCGCTACACTTTCGTATGGTGGACGTTAGCTCGCTCACCACCATATCTATGCACTTAAGCACGGGCACCTGAAGCTTTTGGATCTGCTTTTTCACTATGGCCTCAAAGGCCAGATCTGGGGTAAAGAGACCGGTCCTGCAGAGGAAGAAGGTGAATGTGAGAGAGAAGAGAATAGAAGAGAAGAGAAGAGGAGAGAGAGAGTGAGAGAGTGAGAGAGGTGGGTGGTGAGAGGGGGATTGAAAAAGGGAGAAGAGAAAAGAAAGAGGGAGTAGGGTAAGGAAGGGTAAAAAAAACAGCATGAGGGGAGAAGGGAAAGAAAAGAGAAAGCAAGTGAAAAGAAAAAAGACAAAGAAAAGGGAGTGGAAGAAAGAAAGACAGGAAGAAAGAAAGAAAGGAAGATAGAAAGAAAGAAGGGGAGGAGAGGGAAGAAAGAAATACAGGGCAAAAGCAGGAGAGAGCAAGTAGCAAACGACAGTTGGGTAAGAGAAGAAAAGATGAAAGAGAGAGAAGTGATTGACAGGAAGAGGATAAGAGAAGTAATGGCCACCCAAGAAGGCCCGAATGTGAGGAAGGAGAGAAAGATGAGAGAGAGAGAGACAGAGAAAGAGAGAGACAGAAAGAGAGTATACACAGATATAGACAGAACGAGTGCAGGTAGAAGAAGAGAAAAGAGGGAACATATGAACAGCACAGGAGGAAAGAGAAGGCAAGTGAGACATTGGTCATCTCCTTAAAAGCCATTCAACAGGAGGACAGTCAGGGGCTCCCCTCTCGACGTTCACTCCCCCTCAGTGGGAGAGGGAGAGAGAGAGAAACCCCACACCACCTCGTCTCTCGGCCAACAGCTTCGAGCATCAAACCCTGAGACTAAGGCAGGGACCTGGAGACACACAGACAACTCCATACCTGTCTCCCACTCCTCTGCTATGTTCTTAGGGACCAGCGTCCACCTCTGCCCTACAACCACCTCCTCCCCCTATACTCTTGCCCTTATAACCCCCCCCAAAATGAACTTGCCTGTAGAACCCACCTAATACCCCTCTTTCCCCCAGAACCCCCCCCCCCCCCCCCCCCCCAATGCCCCTCTGCCCCCACACCACTATTAGGGGGCAGAAGAGGCTCAGGGCCTCTACATGTCATGAATGCCCTAGTTGATGTCTAGTGGAGGTCACATCAGAGACAAGTGTCAATAACTGCCAGACCTGGTCTAGACAATAACCCCTCTCCCATACCTGAGGTGCGTTTGGCACACAGTGTTTGGCAAACAGTGGCGAACGCTCAACAAAATGTTTTCTCTGAACAATTAAATTTGAACGATTTGGTGTAAACATTCCATTGTCACGGTAACACCTCGTCTAGTTCACGTCCAGCTCCACTGTATGTTTACGGAGAACTACCTCCTCAGACTGTTCGCGAGTGTTCACAAACATTCGCCAAAATCTCAAGGCAAACATAAATCCGTTTGCAAACATTCACCTATGTTTACGAATTTGAACGCACCTCTGGTCTAGACAATAAACCCTCTCCCAGACCTGGTCTAATCTCTGGTCTAGAGTCAGCCTGGCTGAATACACCCTTCAAGGGTGATTGAGGGCAACTCTGAAGTCCTACACTGTTCTGTTGTGGAGACTGAGGACCGGAGGATGGAGGTTGCCTTTGGTTCCAGGTGCGCTGCCACTGTCTCACCAGCAGGTGGCAGTATGCTAAGCTCACACATGATCATGCAGGGATCAGGCTGCTGCTCAGTCTCTGGAACTTACTTTAGCCTATCCCCCACTCACTCTCTTGCTCTCTTTCTTTCTCTCTTTCTCTCTCACACACACACACACACACACACACACACACACACACACACACACACACACACACACACACCACAACAGAGCAGCTTGCAAATGTCATTTTACTCCCCCAGAGTGAATCTGTTACTATGGAGCATCTTTTACTGCTGCTATGGCAACCTGATCCCTGGCCAGCCTCAGCATAGTGAGCTCAGCATCCAGATACCTCTACTTCCAACATTAAGCTAATTGTGGCTACACACACACACACACACACACACACACTCACACACACACCAGTGCCCGCCCCCACCAACACACCACTGCCAACCAGCTACTGCAATGCGCAGGAACAGGGGCCATAGTGCCAGACAGCAAACTCTTTTTTTCCATTTTGTCTTTCATTTTGTTAAGTGCGAGTTTGAGGGGGGAGGGGGGGGGGTGTAGACATAGCCTGTGCTCCGGTTGCTGGTTTACCTTCTGCGTACACTGCCTAACCGTATTGACTAGCTCAGATATGACCATGTCCACACATTTATGGCACGGCTCTTTGATCTTCCCGATCTGCCTTTTCACAATGGTCTCAAAGGCCATGTCCGGGGTGAAGAGGCCAGTTCTGTCCAGTGCATGCCACAGGGACACACGCAGAACCAGCCAAAGAAAAACAAACAAACAGGAAAGGGGGACAACGAAAGAGAGGAGGAGGAGTGGAGGGGAGAAGAGAAAGAGGGAGGGAGGGAGGTTAGGCGGAAGAAATAAGAGTTAATTAAACAGAATTTTAAATCAAACACACACACACACCAACACCTGCATGCACACACACACACACACACACACACTTGCTCAACATTATTAAAGTTATTTCTGATTAAGAATAAAATAAATAAAAGCTGATAACAGAGATGACTGACGATAAGAAGCAGTCAGTGCATGCTTCCATTGCAGTCCTGCAGTCCTCCTGCAGTCCATAACCTGTTTTGGTTTGTTCTTTGGCTAGACACATCACTGTAAAACTAACATCTGTAGGCACCTTTTGTGGGAATCACCACCATCTTAAGATTTACCATCAACCTCCAGACCTCAGCTCACCTGACTCCACACAAACAGCATAACAACCAGAGACTACTAGGGTTCCAAACTATTACATGTCAGAATATGATCCACATGACCCAATGGGCCCTGAGTAAAGCAGTTTGGAGGTATAATTCAACAATAATGGTGGTCACATTGTACATCAGAAACAATGGTATCTACTAGCACATGGAAGAACATATGGTCTCAAATATGAGGAAGTGGTCATATTTTACCATGAAAATACATGGTCTTAATGTAATATGAAGAGGTGGTCATACTTTACTATGAGCACTATACATGGTTTGACTCCACAGTAGAAGTGTGGCTAAAGTGTCATCAGTCATCAGATAACATGGAGTAGCGCTAACTTCTATGTTGTTTCATAGCTGTAGATAACTACGACAGTGGCCACACATGGCAAGCAGTAGTGTGATTCTCCCCAAGCAGCTCCTACTGTACATAGGAAAGGGCAGATCGGTGGAGACCAGTCATTCTAGAGGCTTGGAGCCACTTTAGTTCTGGGCAACCCTGTTTCTAACACTCTGACATCAATCCCATGACTTTACGCTCATGAGAGCACATAAAGGCTCCAACAACAAATCAGGCCTGCGCTACACTGGGTCCGCAACTGAAGCGCTCGATTCGTATAATTTAAAAATAGGTTTAGGAGACTGGTCTGATAGTTTTGAACGTACATGCTGCTGTGGTGTAGCCATTTCCATTGATTACAGTGGAAGCTAATTGTTGCAGCAGATGCTATGCAAACTGAACGCTTCAGTTACGTGCCCGTTGTAGCCTCCCTGTCAGGCATTTGTCTCTAGATGTGAGCCTGTTGGTGTGGTCCGGATCGAGCAGAACCTCAGAATGACTGACAGAAGGACTGTACTCACACTCACACGAGGTAGTTACAGACTAGACCAGTACAAGACTCACACAGACAGACAGACAGACAGACGGTCAGCCAAGGCTACGAACTACACCTTTTTCACAGCAGCCATTTTGACATGAAATAGTAGGGGAAGCACAGGTGTTACTAATTACATGAATGAAGTCTCTGATCAATTAAAGTGTAGCAGAATCAGAACCTTAATGTAATACACCTGGGTGTGCCATATATTTCATATGAAAAATGGCTACTGTGAAAAAGGTCCATTATCTGGGGGTCAGTCACAAATCTAATCACATTATCTGTGTATGTGTGTGTGTGTGTAGTATATCACTTAAAAAGATCTGGACAGACAGCGGATGCCGTTGCTGGTGGATAAGGGCAGGCATAAAGGTCTCCTCCAGATAGCCGAGGTCTATGATCAGACTTGTGAGTGACTGAATTCCAACAGATGGGCCGATAATGGAAAAAGATAAAAAAAATGGAGTGTGTGGTGTGTGAGAAAGAGAGAGAGAGGATGGGAGAAGGTAAGAGCAGACGTGCCTGATGCCATGGATGTTCTTGATGGCATAGCTGATTTCCTTACGAAGCTCCTTCTCATCGAACTCCATCTAAACAAACAAAGAAAAAGAAAGGAGATAGAGAGGAGGGAAAGGGAAAGAGAGAGAAAGAGATTTTAGAGAATGTTTAGTCCCACATGTTAAACCTTAACTAGTTGAAGTCTAGAGTGCTGTACTCTGGGCAGGAAGTTAATTAGTCACTAATTAAGTGTTAATTGATTGGAAACAAACCCTGTCCACATCACCTGCTTCTGAGCATTACAGAGTCAGTGCTAAAGACTAGGAGGTTCTGAGGAAAGTTAGGTAAGTGTACGTTCTAAAAACAATATTTCAAAAGATAGTTATCCTTTTCACTTTTGAACTCTTTTTAACACTTACTTTTTTCAATGATGTTGTTGACAGTCCCATTTTCACAGTCACATGCACACACACAAACTCTCTCACTCTCTTTCTCACTCTCTCTCTCTCACACACACACACACACACACGCACACACACGAGTTTAAGTTGAGTCGAGTTTTAAAAAAGTTATTTATTTTGACGTGATTTGATGCCCCTTGCACTGCAAGCTATACGCTATTTTGCGGTTAATGCAAAAATGGCCTAGATCAAAACTATTCGGATTAATGTATTTTTGCTCCCAAACAAAAGTTTGAATGTTATCATCCATAAATAGACCCTGGGTTGTTAAAACTTCCATTAATTAATCATCCAAAAATGATTGGATTCCATTTTTGAAAATTTGGCATTCAGTTAAGAAGGTATACGCATACAGTAAATACACCTACTACAATGCTCTGCTGCATGTGCTCTAATTGAGGAAATAAACAAAATATATTATATGGTCATGAGATCTATTTAGATAGAGACGATCTTTGACAGTCATTTTCATACAACCGATAAAATAGATGGCATTTCGCTAAATTAGTGATTTATTACATTTGCGGGAAGTTAATGTAATAACTTTTTTATACCTTCCCACAAAAGTGATAACTTCCCACTAATGTACTAATTTCTAAGCTGGTGGAAAATGAGTTATTACGGTGGTTGCAGGCATCAGTTATTACGTTCAAAAAGTGCAGATGTTTATTACATTGGTGGTTTATTATGTTTGAGGGAAGTTATTACGTTGGTGGGTACAATGTTAACTTAACTTGCCTGTGATCCTGAGTCTGCCATCTTTTATGCTTGCCTGCGATCTGGCAGTGATTTATTGGCCAGATTAAATGTACTGCAAATACAGTTGATATTGTCCCAAATGAAACCTAACTGTTCTGAATTGGACATGTTTTCAGTAACTTTGACCCTGTTGACTGTACTGGACTGTAAATATGTTGGAAAGATGCTTTGGTGCACTGTGCTGTATCTATTTAAAGCATCACTGATTTATTTATTTCTATGTGATATATTTGTTTCTGCACATGTGGCAGATTATTCATGGACTAGCTCAGGTAAAATATCACTGCAGATGTTTAGGGGACTGTTTATATATATATATATATATATATATATATATATATATATATATATATATATATATATATATATATTGTTGTATTTGTGTGCTTATACACTATGAGAGATTATGATAGTCTGTGAGAGCAGGTAGGTGTGCAAAGACAAAATATTTTGGTGTAAACCTAGATATTTATGTGTTGTAGTTGTGTTTGTAGATTTTTTTGTGTGTGTATGCATGTCTGCTCTGTATGTGCATCTGTGATTGTGTGTGTGTGTGTCAGAGTGTGTGTGTGTGTGTGTGTGTTCTTTTTTCCAGAGCAGGATGGTGGAATGTTTTACTCATGAGGACAGAGGGCCCGGAGGGAGAGGCGAGCCATGAGTCACACACACACACACACACACTGACACACTCAGTCACAAATACACACACACACAGGCCTACACACACAGCAGCATATAAAGGTACTTTCCCCTCTCCGCGACCTGTTACTTTTGGAGCAGCGTGTGCTTTTCTAGGAACAGGAATTCAGTCCCCCTCCATAACTTCCATTACGTGGAAAATGACCACAGACACACACACACACACACACACACACACACACACACACACACATACACACACACACAGCAAACGAGCCGTCACGCCTGGCTCACATGGGCTGAGCCTAATAGCAACTGGCTCTAGAACACATGGGCCAGATCAGGCCCAGGTCCAATCCAGATTCACACCATTCATGTTATATCCATACTAGATTCACACCTGATTCATGTTAGATCCAAACTAGAGTCACACCAGATTCATTCCAGATCAGAGACAGATTACAACTAATGTATATTCATACCAGAGTCATACCAATTAGAGCCAAATCCAAAACCAGATTTATTTGTTCACTCCACAGATTCACTCCAAGCTGAGCCGGTATCAGGTTAGGCTTCTGATACCCTTGAGGAGCATAGTGTGTGAATAACTGTACACAAAAGGAGTGTGTATGTGTATAGCAAAATTGGGACGAGAATGAGTTTGTATGGTCAGCCATGAGTACAAAACATACACACACACACCTGTTCACAGATACTCACCTTTACAAGCTCGAAGGGGAAGCGCTCGTGGAAGATGCGGTTGATCCTGGCACCTCCTGAGAGCTCGGCGGTGTCGATCTGATCCCCTGAGCCCTCGATACGCTTCTCAAAGTCCACTGAGAACTGCTGCACCATCCTGAGAGGGGAGAGAGGAGGAGAGAGGACAGGAGAGATGTGAGGAGAGGAAGGGGGAAAGTGGTTATAGTCACACGTGTGTGTGTGTGTGTGTGTGTGAGTGCCTGTTCATGTTTGGGTGCATGGGCTATAGTGTGTGTGTACTGTATTGTTCATGAAGGGTTGCTTGTGCAGAAGTGCTTTTGTGTGTGTGACTAACTGGAGCAGGGCTTTGGTCTTGCGTGAGGGGTCATCTGGCCTGTAGTGCTTGTACTCCTCCACCTCCTTCTCAATGGACAGCAGTTGGCTCTGCAGCTTGGACCGTAGAGCAGGCAGGGTGTCGCGGATGTGATTGGTCAGTTGCTAATGACATCACAGGAAAAGAAAAACTCATATAAACCACTCAAATTGCACCATGTACAATGTACAGAAATCAGAATACTTTTTGTACAGGGATGGTAAACATGTTCAGAGTAGAACCATAGGTTATCAAGTGTCTTCAATATTTTATTTTAAACACTTACAGTATGCTTATTGTATGTTTTACTATTACTGTATGTTTATTATCAGTACTGATATTAATGTGCAAAATATATTTCCTACAAAATATATTTCCTACAGGTGTCTGGTTTGCAAAGGGGGACAACTCGGCTTCAGGAAGTAAAAGTCTTGCCATGTATTCCTTCTAGTTCTACACTTAACACTTAATTAGTCATTTAATTAATTAGCTGATTTACAGTGCCTGACTGAGTTGGGCTAATTAGAATTGGATGGTGTAGCGTATGGTTGGAACACACATGTGGTCATCAAACTTTTACGGCTTCTACACACAGTTGCGTTCTCAACGCGAGCGACGGGAGAAACGTGACGCAACGGACCCACAGTTCAGTTCGGCAACGGATGACGTGAGCCCATGTAAAGTGAATGGGATAGGTAAGTGTGTAGGAGCCGTTACTCTCTGAAGCTGGAAGGCCAGCAGCACAGTGGCTTATTGGGGCCCCTCACCTGGTTGAGGGCTTTCTGCAGGTACGGGGTCCCCATGCGGTCGGCCAAGTGCCTGTATCCGGGGTGCGACATGAAGAACTTCTTCTCGGCTGCCATGGCAGCATGGATGTCCTTCTTGCCATCGATGTCGGCCTGACTGCGGTTCACCACGCCAATGTAACCTGTGCACATCATGGCATGTTAGATAGCTCAATGGGTCGATCAGACAGGATGTGGTTTTTGCAGTGAGGTGCGTGTCTTTTATGTTGTTTCATATTGGCAGTAAGCGCTTTGCGCGCTGCTTATGCGCCCAGAGCGCCTCGCGTTTCGTGCGCCTGCTGCGCGTTGTGTTTTTGCAGAGGCGCCCTGAGCGTTCAACTCAAAGCGGAGAAGGGCCCCCGCTTTTATGAAAACATTGTGCACTTCGTGCTTTATGAGCGGCAAAGCACGTCCTGTCTGATTGTCCCCTAAGACCTAACCCTGAAAAAATCCTTTATACATCAGTGCTAAAACCATCACTGTTAAACCAAATGAAACCAGTAGACTATGCTAACATTTTATTAATCCAGGGATATAAAGTCACACTAAGTGTAATATGGTGCATGTATACTGTAAGCTAATGTTATTTTTGTAATGTATGTGTACATTTGGGTGTTTGGTTGAACAAAAAGGTTCTTTATGTAAGTTTGTGTAAATCTTTCCTTGAACAGGCTACCCAGAGATACAAAACTAGCAAATTGTATCATATTGTATCATGCTTAATCTTGCAACACACGATCACATTCAGAGCCCCCTCAGTCACAAGACATATCATAATCAGCACAATCCTTGCAGCTCATGTCATGAAGTTCAATTTCAGTAAACTGAATACAATCAGTTCAATCTAAACTAAAAGTTTAGATTGAAACCTTACTAAAAGTTTAGATTGAAACCTAAAAAATGCCCAAAGCATTGTCTAATGTAATTGTCTAACAAGCCAACTGAATTGAACTGATTCATATACATACAGCTTTACAACCTTTACAAAAAAAAACACAACTTGGGTGGTTCATCATGAAATAATGAAGGAGGTTGAAGAAGAAGGGAAGAGAATGGAAGGGGAAGAGGAGAAAAAAGGAGGAGAAACTGAAGGGAAGGGGAGGATGGGAAGGTGTCCAGAAAGGGTTATGGTTCCCCCCCCCCCACCCCCACCCCCCCCAGTTAGTCTCCCATGCGTTTGAGCCCAGCAGTGAAGTTCTTTCAGCCTGAGTGGCGGCAGTCTCATGAACTGGGCTTGTGGTTTCATATGCCAAGCATTAACATGGAGAGAGTGACAGATCAGAGAGAGAGAGAAAAAGAGAGAGAGAGAGAGAGAGAGAGAGACTACAACATAGAGGTCTCCACACAGACTGAGTTGAGATGGAAAAAGTGCAAATCAGCAAATAGCATTCGAGGGTTGCCCATAAATATGTTTTATTGCGATAAAAGTAACCTTTTCTCCAGATGTGGCTGAAATCAAGACATTGTTTTTCACTTCCTCACTCTTTCCAAACCTATCTCTCTCTATCTCTCTCACTTTTCCTCTTTCTCTCTCTCATACACCCACACACACACACCGACACACACCTAAACACACCCCTATCCACACACACACACTCACCCTCCCACACCTACACACACCCAACCACACACACACACACATACACACACACACACACACACACACACCCTCTCTCTGGCTCTCTGCTTCTCTCATCCTTCTCCCTCCCTCTCCCTCTTTCTTTAACTTCCTGTCTCTCTCTACCACACTCTTTCTCTCTTGTTCTCTCTCTCTCTTTCATCTCTTTTCCTTTCAGCTCTCCCTGTTCCATTGCGACAGACGTTGCTGCATTGAGCTGTACCACTCTGTCTCCACCAGGGGGAGACACTGAGCTTATTTACACTCTTCTCCACCAGCCTGAGCTCAATCCTCCTCAGGCTCCGTGAGCAGCAGCACAGCAAACGCCACCATCTTTTCTCCAGAAAACAGAGTCCTCAGGCGGCTCCTCTGCTGTTAATGGGCACTCAGCTGTCAGCTTCTATAGGCTACTCACTGACTGAGGCTGCTGTACAAGACTGTCCATTAGTGCTAGAGCTCATGGACTGCAATGACTCCTACAAATACAGAAATGGGATTCTGGATTAACACAGGCAGCCACCAATTATGTGAGGCATAGTGTCGGTCAGTGGAGAAATATGCTACTGTGCTTCACTGCCCTGTTGTGTTGTGCTGTGCTGTCCCCAGGTAAATAGTACTGTTCTGTACTGTAATAGTAACTGTACTGTCCTGTGGTAAATAGTACTGTTCTGTACTGTAATAGTAACTGTAGTACTGTAATATACTGGTCCTATAAGATTCACAATGTAGGATGTCTCCTATCTCTATATCAACACCTTTCTGAACTTCCTGATCATATCACTGCCTTATTTGTCGCGTAGCGACTTTAGAAGGGATGAATGCCAAAGAACCCTGAGATAAATTCTAAGAGAGATATTTCTAGTGTCACACACTGAGAGTCCCTTATTCAATTGTATTGTATTCCACTCTATTCTACTCTATTTAGCTCTGAGCAGCCCTGATCAAAATGACTAAAATTATATATTAATGTTTGTTTTTAAGCTCATCAAGTATGCACCGTGAGCTTGAGTGCAATCACGAGTGCAGATATGAGCAGCCCTGAAGCAGGGTAGGTTAGAGTTACATTTACATTTATTAATTTAGTAGACACTGTTATCCAAAGTGACTTACGTATGTCACTTATATTACAAGGTATTACATTGTCCCCGGAGCAACTTGGGGTTAAGTGTCTTGCTTTGAACCCACGCTAGCCCAGCTCCTTAACCACTACGCTTCCACCAGCCGGGTTAACATGGGTAGTTCAGGGTCAGCAGGTTTGGGTTAAGGTAAGCAGGTGGTCTCAGTGGGATTGGTCCACCACTTCACCTGCATGGGCCACCAGATGGCGCAAAAGAGCCCTAGACAAATTCTACATGTGTCTCTCCCACTTATCGTAATGCTTCACTGTGGCTATTTAATTAGTCTGACTATGATCCCATTTGAAATATGGTGATATCAAAGTGGTAGCACCTATTTGAAATGTTACACTAATATACTGTACCATCACATGAAACACAGCCTCACTTCAGTGCTTCACTTCTAAGTAACTGCAATGAAACTCAGCATCAGTATCTGCACGTCTCATTAGCTGCATTGGATGTGTGTGTGTGTGTGTGTCTTCTCTGACCTCTTCGCAACGGTAGCAACTTGTTCTCCAGGATCTCTCGAGCGTCAGTTCCTTCATCCATCAGGTCCAACTTAGTGATCACTCCAATGGTCCTCTGACCTGTAACACAAACATACATAAACAAACATATTTAAACTCACATGGAAACACTCACACACACACACGCACACACACACACACACACACACATACAGAGAGAGAGAAAATGAGAGAGAGAGACATGCAGACAATTCCAAATAAGATATAAGTGTATCACTCAAAGACTCGGGCTTGTTTTGGACATTGGAAATGGGCTTCAATGGCCTTTTGGCCAGACGGACTTGCAGAGCAAATCCCAAATTTGCCAAATTTGCCAAGCCTATTTAGCCTACATTAACACATCACTCATCATAGGAACACAACTGGGCACTGACTGGGCTACAAATAAAACACACACAGACAGAGAAACAAACAAAGAAACAAACACATTAGCACACACACACATACACACATGCATACACACACACACACACACACACACACACACACACACACACACACTCATACATCTACTCTGTATAATCACACACCCTGTGGGTCGACCTCTTTGGCGATCTTGAGGGCGTCCGAGTTGGCCAGATCCGCATTGGCTGGAGAGACGGCGAGGATCAGGCAGTTATCCTTGGTGACGAACTGCATCAGCATCTCCTTGATCTGCTGCTCGATGTCCGACGGCTGGTCCCCCACCGGCACCTTGGTCATCCCCGGCAGGTCCACCAGAGTCAGGTTCAATACTGCAGCACACCAGCCAAGCACAGACACACAGCTCTCAGTTTTTAACAGGAAAGGTTACTTTTTCACTGTGTGGATAAGGACTCAGAGCTGTTCAATGCTGCAGGAAAATGTTTTAGTTTTAATAATTATAATTACAGTCGGAATGTTTGATTAGGGAGGCGAATGTTCAGTGGGAATGTTTGAGTCGGGAGACAAGGGATCAGTAGGAATGTTTGAGTCGGGAGACAAGGGATCATTGGGAATGTTTGCGTTGGGAGACGAGAAATCAGTGGGAATGTTTGATTAGGGAGACAAGAGATTACATCAGTGGGAATGTTTGAGTCGGGAGATGAGGGATCATTGGGAATGTTTGCATTGGGAGACGAAAAATCAGTTGTAATGTTTGATTAGGGAGACGAGAGATTAGATCAGTGGGAATGTTTGAGTCGGGAGATGAGGGATCATTGGGAATGTTTGATTAGGGAGATGAGAGATCAGCGGGAATGTTTAATTAGGGAGACAAGAGATCAGTTGGAATGTTTAATTAGGGAGATGAGAATTAGATCAGTGGGAATGTTTGATCAAAGTGTAAGCAAGCCTTCAAGTCTAAGCACTCCAAACAACTCTAACCCTAACACCAATGAACTCTTTATATGAATATGTTCAGAGTCAGTGGCACAATGTGCATGAATAATATAGCATTTAAAACAAAATTGAGTTAAAACAAACAAAGTTAAAAAGTCTAAGAAGTGGTGGTGCATATGCTCAGAGCCTGTTCTGTGCATTGACGCATTAAGGAATGTTATTAGAATGCTGGATTATTCTGTTCTAAAGAATCTTTGACGTACATATAAAACAGGCCTGAAAAGTCCCAGAATGCTTAGCAGTGGTGTAACATTGGGGGAGTACACTCATAGGGTCAGGGTTAGGCTTTACAGCAGCTTACAACTGGGGGAATAGAATCGTAGAGTTAGGGTCAGGGTTAGGCTTTGCAGCGGCCTACCATTGGTGGAGTAGACTTGTAGTGTTAGAGTTACTGTAGACTTTGCAGTGGCGTATACTCATAGAGTTAGGGTCAGGGTAAGGGTCAGGCTTTGCAGCAGCGTACCATTGGGGGAGTAGACTCGTAGGTTGATGGGCACGGGAGAAATGCCCTTATTTTGCCCAGTGACACGGTCTGTCTCCGCCTCGATCTCTTGTCGCACCTCAACAAAGTCTGTGAACTTCTTCCCTTTGCAGTGAAGAAACTCCGCATACTCTGGAAAGAGACAGAAAGAGAGAGAGAGAAAGAAGTAGTGAGAAAAATAAAGAAGGAAAGAGAAGGAAGAGAGTGAGAGAGAGAGAGCGATAGAAAGAGAACAATTACTTAGAAACAGAGACAAGCCAGTATAAGCAAGGTAAAGGCAGGAAAAACAAAGCTAAGAAACATCAACATTACACTTGGCCTTACTTTAAGAAACAAGAGAAAGTTGGGGAAGAGTAAGGAGCTTCTGTTTTTACAGGATCTTTTGTGATGTGCCTCTTTTAACGATCTATGAGTTGCCGTTGGCACAAGACATTAGAATGAGATGAAACATTACCCAGTCAAGGCCCGTGCACACTAAGTATAAGTATAAGTATAAGTATAAGTATAAGTATAAGTATAAGTATAAGTAAGTATCGGAACTCCCCCTATTACCGTCGGTCCTGTATTTCCGTCGTGTTGCGTGTATGTGTCACTTAATATCAATTTCTATACAAACCAAGACAGCGGACTCCTAAAGAAACGCAACCACCCACACCATAGGTGTATCTAAATTAGCTATATACCAAAAAGGACATTTTACCGTGACTCGAAGAGCTGTAAACAGTGTTGTAAGGCTGCGTGTACACAACCGCTTGGAGCTCCAGTGGAATTTTAATTTCATGACAAGAATTCTCGGTCTAACCATCCATGTGCCGTTGAAAAGGCGTAAATAGGCGACCCATCAGGCCAGCACTATAACTCCAAGCGTGGTAAACAAAATTGGATATTTCAGGCAGTAAATGCTCCCGTTAAGAACCAAACTAGATTTTGTTAAAATCTACACACCTATGGCTACTGAAAAATGTAAGGTTCATTTAGCAAATGTTATTTTGAAGTGTTAAAAAACATCGTTGTTGGTGATAATTGGGTGTTACGGAAAGCATATATACTCTTATGATCCCGTGAGGGACATTTGGTCTCTGCATTTATCCCAATCCGTGAATTAGTGAAACACACTCAGCACACAGTGAACACACAGTGAGGTGAAGCACACACTAATCCCGACGCAGTGAGCTGCCTGCTACAGCGGCGCTCGGGGAGCAGTGAGGGGTTGGGTGCCTTGCTCAAGGGCACTTGAGCCGTGGATGTGGGCATCGGAGAGCAGTGCTCAACCACTTCCCCTGTCCATATTTTTCCTACTGGTCGGGGATCGAACCGGCAACCCTTCGGTTACAAGCCTGAACCCCTAACCAGTAGACAACGGCTGCCCCTAGTGGCCACTAAATACCACACAGCCAAGGCCCAGCTGGTCTCCACATTGCCCAACCCCATAGTTACCAGTTATCGGTAATGAGCCTGAAAGGATTCCTCAGCTCTACACAGTGTAACAGAGCAGGGATCACACTAAATCTCCCACAGGAGATCGTAAAGGTGTGAGAGCAAGTGGAAACAGCTACACACACAGACACACACACACACACACACACAGTCTCTAAGAGCCTGACATCACTGTGTGCGGAAAGGAGAACCATGGAGGATAAACTCCCACAGCTACACTGCTTTACCCCAGAGCCTCACGTCCCCTCTGAGGAGACCCACTCCAGCTGCCTCCCTGGAGGTCCCAGAACAGCAGAGGTGCTCTAAAAACATGCTCTATAGAGTGGCAGCTCAGAGATGAATCTTTTCTACGTATGTGTGTACCAGTATGGATGTATGTGTGTATATGAGTATGTAAGTACCATATGTATATATGTATGTATGTATATATATACATATATGTGTGTGTATATGTGTGTGTGTGTATATATGTATTTGTGTATGTTTGTTTTTGTGTATGTATCACATACCCTTCACCATAACTAGAGATTTGCATGGGGTGCTTTCCATAAGATAATCTCTCAATGCAAGCTACTAGGCTAACTGAAATATAACCATGCCAATCTCTAGGTATGGTGAAAGGTATGTGATGATGTGGGGCTATTTTAATTCCAAAGGCCAAGGGAACTTCATCAGGATGCATAGTCCTGGATGGTCCATGAAATAACCATGAAATAACTGGCCTTTAAAAATAAAACTATGGGAATACCTATCTATACCTGCCTCTATGGGAATTTAACATAGGGGTGTGTATACTTATGCCCCCTGTATTTTAAGGAAGAACATTTATTTATTTACGACACATTATTCATTCACAAAGAAAATTGGTGTCCTTAAAGGTTGGATTTTCCCTAATTTTTGTAATTAAGGCATTAAGATCAATTTTTAAAAGATGATTTTGTTATTCCTCTTTTTAGTCAACTTTAGCATGGGTGTGTAAACTTATTCTCACAACTGTAGGTGCCTGACTCTCCAGCATAGAGAAGACAGGTGAACAGGTGTGGTTCCCACAGGTGTGATTGACAGGTGGAGTGTGTTACCTGCGGGGCAGTTGATGAGCTGCAGGACCAGGGGCCGGCGGGTGACGATGCCAGATCCACGGGGGAGGAAGTCCCTGAGACACAGACCAGAGGAGCAGTGAGAGCAAGTTACACACACGCACACACACACACACACACACACACACACATACACACACACACACACATGCACACACACATGCACATATGCACACACACACATACAAACATGTACACGCTCGCACACACACACGCACGCACGCATGCACGCACACACACATATATGCACACAAACACACTCAAACACACAGACGCATGCACACAAGCACACACACGCACGCACGCACACACACATATATGCACACACACTCAAACACACAGACGCATGCACACACACACACATATGCACACAAACACACTCAAACACACAGACGCATGCACACAAGCACACACACGCATACGCACGCACACGCACGCATGCACACGCACGCACACACACACACGCACACAATCTCAAACAGAGACAGCCTGGGTGCTGACTGTCCAGAGTTACTGTAGAGCTGGTCATTCATCATCTCATATGGGTGAGAGATGCTGACTGCAGCTGAATCCCTCAACCATAAAAAACCCACCAACAGGGGAGGTGTAAAGTCTCAGCTGCCAACACACTGCTATTCAGAAAGTGTGTGTGTGTGTGTGTGTGTGTGTGTGTGTGTGTGTGTGTGTGTGTGTGTGTGTGTGTGTGTGTGTGTGTGTGTGTGTTTTAGTTCTTAGCCTTGCACTTTTCTGATGCTCATGTTGAAACTTGCACATAATATGCATTTGTTAAGCCTAGGCATTTGTTAGCCTATAGGCATTTGTCAGCAAAGCCTTTATATATCCATAGTAGTATAATAGTATTTCTGATATGTTGCTGATTGGATCATAAATGGCCACAGCAACAAAGAGGAATGACTGACGCTTCTCTAATAACTGTGTTACATGTTATTTTCTATATTTTTGATATGTTGCTGATTGGATCATAAACGGCCACAGTAATGAAGAAAAGTGAAAGTGACTGATAATGACTGACTGACTATTATTGTGTTACATGCTCCAAATGTAAAGCACTTTGAGCTGCATTCTGTGTATGAAAGGTGCTATACAAATAAAGCTTATTATTATTATTATAATGGTGGGCAGAGTGATGAGTACTCTCCTTGCAATCATCATTATTTCTGATTGAATAGTAATGTTGTAGTACTCGAGACCGGTCTCAAGACCATTTTTTGCTTACTCGGTCTCGTCTTGGAATTTGACTCGGTCTTGACCTACATTCAGGGATGTAGTGGAGGCTAAACGCAAGTAAACGCAGTTTATCCACCTCTGACATTTGAGAAATGGAGTTTATCCACCTCTTATTACAGTTTATCCACCTCTCAAAAGAGTTAATTCACCAAAACTCACATGGTATTATCCACATTCACAATATGTACACTCGTCAACACTCTAGGAACCATTTAATATCACTATGGTATGGTTATAAACATTGGACAATAACCTCCACCATTATCAAACATGTTCTGAATGCTTTTGATACCGTATGGCGCAGTCCACCTTACCGTCATCTCAAAATCACAAAAAGTTTACCCACCTTTTATTTTATCACTACACCCCTGCTTACATTGGAAGGAGGCGGACTCTTAATTTTTAGAGGGCGAGACCGCAAGACCTTTTCCTCCCATTTTTTTAATTGTGTATATCTCATGGTATATTATAAAATATCCACAATTACAAATATTCTATTATAATTTTAATAAACATTATAATATTGACTGGCATTGAAATACTGAATACATTACAGTAAAATTCAACACCTTCAACTTTAATGAAATGTTGACATCATTTGATTGACATCAGTTTGACTCAGCTGAGCTGATTATTAAAATATTGTTCAGAAAAGAAGTTGTGTGGGCTAGACTGCTCCTATAGCCAACAATCCCCACTCTACCCTTTGAGAATTTAATGTAACTGTTGAATATGATACTTAGGTGATGTTAAATGTAAGTAAATTATGAAAATCATTTTTTTTTTTGGTCGGTCTCGATGTGGTCTCGACTCCTTAAAGACTCGGTCTTGACTCAGTCTAGGCTGCATTTAAAAACCAAAGGTCTCGGTCTCAACTCGGCCTTGACTCGGTCTCGACATATGAGGGCTCGTCCCCATCAATACTGAATAGCACATGGACACCTTTGCCTAATACGAGCAGGTGGAAATGATTCACCCGAATCTTTGTCTCTCTCTCTTTTAATCCCCAGCCTCTGCAAATAGCCTGACATATATGTAGTCTATTCAAAAGGAATTAGGCCTATAGTTATCTTTCACACTTTCTGTGTGTTTTGGAGTTAGACGTAGAGAAAGATAGAGAGATGTAAGGAGAGAGAGAGAGAGTAAACGTGTGCATGTATTTTTGATTATGCTAACCTTGATTCACATGAAATAATCAGCTATCCTCTTGTAATCTCTGGAAATGAATAGCAGTGCCTAATACGGTTTAGTTGATGGAGAGACAGCTACCATACAGGACAATGATAGAGCAGACTGCATGCAGGGGTTTATTTGTACCTGCCCATGGACAAGGTGTACAGTATTGGGCAACACTGCCACAGTGATGTCACAGTATTGTGTACACTTCAACAAAGCAGGGGGCAGTATTGCTGTCCCGGGTTCCAGTCCTGAACCGGCTGCTGTGAGTGTAGTTGAGTGAGTGGATAAAAGCTCCTTCTAAACACCAGCCACTGTACTGTCATTGAAGCTAAACTGTATGCAATAATAATAATCAGGATATGTCACTGCTGGACTGATCTTACAACAGAATAACCAAATAACCTAAGGTCTGGTAAATCTGCTTTCTAGATTACAAAAGCCACTTCTGCATCTCACTTTAGTACTACAGAGGCCAAACCAGTCCTTATTCCTTGCTGTCTCCACACACACACACACACACACACACACACACACACACACACACACACACACACACACACACACACACACACACACACACATACACACACACATACTTCATTAGCAGGCAGATGCATCCCAGAGGTTTATGGGCCATTTGTGTTCTCCCCTTTCAATTTGCAGATAGAACAGTTAGGGAAACAGAGAGAGAGAGAGAGAGAGAGAAAGAGAAAGAGGAGAGAGAGAGAGAGAGAGAGAATAAGGTAAAGGGAGAGGGACAGACAGAGGGAGAATGTATGTGTAAGAGAGGGAGTAAGAGAGGGAGGGGAAAATGAAAGGGAGATGAATAGATAGTGTGTGTGTGTGTGTGTGTGTGAGAGAGAGAGAGAGAAAGATAGAGAGAGGGAGCTGTGTTGTCGCCTGCCCGAGGCTGTTTGGAGAGAGTGATCACACAGATGGCACTCGACTCGGCTCACATCTCTCCCACTTCCTGTTTCCACACTCTCTGATAGCTGACCAACACCACACTGCCACCAGCCTCATCTGCTGTAAGTATGCATACTGCCTACTGCATTCTCTCAGATGACTGACCAAGACTGACCACACTGCTGGCCTCTACTCATTTCATCTTCTGCAAGTACTGCACACTGCCTACTGATAGCTGACCAAGACTGACCACACTGCCACCAGCCTCTACTCATCTTGTGTTAAGTATACATACTACACACACTGCATACTATCTGATAGTTGACTACCATCCCTCACTTCCACAACTCTCATCTAATCTTATCTTCTGTATGCATAACGCACATCGCATACTATCGGATGACTCACAATCACCCACCCTGTCAACTCTCACATACTACATGTATATAGTGTCCGGTGGCAGTCTAAAAGCTGACCCACAGCATTCCTAGTCACCATTTGCATCTTATATGCAACTAAAATGTATAGTCACTCCTGATTATGTGTATAAGAATTTAAGTACACATCTTATTCTTAGGCAATTATGTATGGAATGTAAGTATGAATACTGCATTCTGTCCTCATCCTGGAGAGTCATGTAGCATTGCCTGAGTGAGCAGCTCCTGCTGAATACAGGTTGTCTGGACAGTTGGAGGTGGAAGGAAGACACACACACACACACACACACACACACACACACACACACACACACACACACACACACACACACACACACACACACACACACACACACACCACACACACACACACCACACACAGATGGGGGTGCAGAGAAGAGAGCTCAGTCTCAGCACGCAGAGAGAATAGCACGAAAGCTTCAACTGAATATTTATCATAAGCTGCTGAATGAGATAAGCTTCTTTTGTGTTGCACGGACTGTATTTAATGCTCTCAGTAGTTCTCTAGGGTCAATGACAACACTCAGAGAAACCATTACTTTATCCAGATCTTCATCAGGTAATGGTTAACGATATTGAGAGACTGTGAGGCCTGATCTGACCGAGATGGAGCAGACCCAGGCCAAAGAACGGCTGTCTATGTAGAATAAGGACCGGCTTGCTATCTCCATCCGCTGTTTGGGTAGAAGAAGTGAATCCATAACCCAGAAAGTTCTATAAAAACAGTGACTCCCATGGCAACGCTGCAGGTTACGTAGTGCAGTTTAAAAAGCAATAGAGTAAAGCATGATAAGAGAGTGGGCGGAGGGAGAGCTGTCAGAGATGGAGGAGCCCCAGTGGGACCTGGGGCAGGTGCTTAAGTGCTTCCTGCTACTCCAGCGTCTTCAAGGAGACGTCGCTGTGCTGGGTCTTTGCGCCATGCCGCCGCCGCTGCTCTTCCTGAGAAAGCACCGGAGCTTTTGTGCGTCTCATTAAATGAAGAGCTTGTTGCTGCGCCCCCTCTAATCCTCCAGCTCAGGGCACACAGGAGCACAACGATCAACAGGGGAGGCTTTTAGCCCTCATGCTCCAGACTAGCACAGATGTGACACTGCAAATTGCAACTGTCATCAGTTGACACAAAATGGCGACTGACATCTGCAGCAAAGCCACAATATGACTCCAGATGTTTGCGAAGCACTTTAGCCATGTTAATCCATGTAATAAGTTTAATTATGAAATTAATACTTTAATTGTGTGTGTGTGTATGTGTGTGTGCGTGTGAATGTATGTGTTGTCGCTGTCATAGAGCAGAATGCTGAGTGTGTGTGTGTGAGTGTGTGTTGGCACATACAGCAGAATGCTGTGTGTGTGTGTGTGTGTGTGTGTGTGTGTGTGTGTGTGTGCTGGCCCTGTCATGGAGCAGAATGCTAAGAGAAGGGCGGAATCAAATCTGCAAACAAGACCTGCTGAGTCATGGTCACACGACTTACAGAACTCTCCCTCTCTCTCTCTCTCTCACACACACACACACACACACACACACACACACACACACACACACACACACACACACACACACACACACACACACACACATATCCTCTCTGTCTCTCTGCCTAACTGTTTGTCTCTCTCTTTGTTGCTCATTATACTATTCTAGAGTTCTATTAGATAGTTCTACTTTTTTTTCAGTATAAACTCTGCTGAAGATTAGTAGGTGTGAGTCTCAGTTTTGCTCAGTTTTAGGGGACTCATCTGTACATTTGTCTCCTGGCTTTTGAGAGCTTTACGATGTAGAGAACTGGGATCACTTGCTTGGATGTGCTCTCTTTTTTATATTTATAATGGGAGGCTACTGGCCCTGTGGTTCTGTGGGTTTCCTTTGTACATTTCCCTTTGTATACACGGCTTCCATTGGGTGTTTCTCCCATGTAAAGAAACATACTTTACTGCTAGAGGGTAATTGGTTAAATTACTGATTTAAATACATTCCATAAATACTCTCACTCTGTCTCTCTCTCCTTTCTTTCTTTCTTTCTTTTCTTTCTTTCTTTCTTTCTTTCTTTCTTTCTTTCTTTCTTTCTTTCTAATTCTCCCTTTTCCTCTGTCTCTCAGTGCATCTCTTCCTCTCACCCCTTCACTGCACTGCAGGCTATTACTCTCTTTTCCTCCACCACTCTCTCTCTCTCTCCTCTCTGCATCTCTATATCCCATCCCCCACTCTCACTCCATCAGGAGGCACCTGCAGGCTGCTGACGAGTTCCGCCCCCTCTGCCTAATCCTGCTGAGCCTGCCCCTCCCCCAAGACACACACACACACACACACACACACACACACACACACACACACACACATACACACACACACACTTTCTCCCTCTCTTCCCCCTAGCTCTCACT
>NW_027468609.1:19514076-19581576 GCF_046254945.1 Alosa pseudoharengus | reverse complement strand
AACTAATCTGACTGGAAAGCTTTCAAGAAGTGTCATCTCACCATCACTAACAACAATTAATGCTACTCTGAGACATTTGCATAACTAGATTGTATATCTAGTTCCCACAACAGAGTAAGTTACAGAGGAACAGCTTTATCCACAGAAGTAATAGCTAACACTGTAGAGATGGCTACACAAACCCAGCCCCACATAGCATGTTACTGTAACACACACAGTGTCCATGTTATGCAGATCTAGTTGACAAAACCACAGGCAGTCAGGTTATGAGTGAACCAGTGCTGCCAATTTCCTGCTTCCAATGTATTTCCTGACTCAGATTGCTTCTCGGCAAGAAGGATTCTCCTAGATTAGATTACACAGGAACCCTTCAGCCAATGAAATCCTCTGTTGTTGACGAGGAGCTAAGGCCCAGATTAATGTGACGGTATGGGCAAATGGAAGGCCTTTTTGTTCGTCAGACACAGACCCTGAGATTAGATTTAATCTCACTGACTGCTGTCAAAGCAAGTCAGAGTTGCTCCTAACAGTCCTATTCTCTCTCTATCTCTCTCTCTCACTCTCTCCCTATCTATTTCTACCCCTCCCTCCCTCTCTCTCTCTCCCTCTCTCTCTCTCTCTATCTCTCTCCCCTGCCTTAGCAAACAACTGGTTCTATGTTATTTCCTTTCAATTTTTAATTAAACATGTTGGATGTGTTATAATCTGGTTTTCCCGCAAGGAATACAAATAATTTCACCAGACCTGATTTCACCTCAAACGCATAACTTTATTTAGAGACAAATTGGGCCTCTGTAACACCTCTGCATGTAAACCATGTTGGTCTTTATTTTCCTCAAAGCCATCCTGATCTGTCTGAGTTCCTCTTTGTTCCTCAGCACTAAGACTGTCTGGCTCAGCCAAGCAGTTACACCAGGAGAAGAGTTCTGGGTTCAGATCTATCCCATGTTCCATGACATCAAAGGTGCAGCGTCTGAATCAGTGTCATATACGGTAGCCTCATCATCTGCAGTTCTTAATGATCAGTGGGCAGTAACGGAATAGGGCAGTATGTGATGTGTGTGTGCGTGTGTGTGTGTGAGAGAGAGTGTGAGGGAGAAACATGATTCTTTCAGTTACTGTAAGCTCACAGGCAAGATGATCATTCATTCACCGTTCAGTTTTTTGCCTTCAACTACACTTTGTGTTTTTATAAAGATAACACGACACTACAGCTGGTGAGAAAAATCCCTCTAACTGCTCATAGAGAGACCTTTAATAACGGAGCAGAAATAGAATAGGTCCTCAGGGTTGTTCTGTCCGCAAATGTCTCCTGTGTGTGTGTGTTTGTGTGTGTGTGGGAGGATGCATCTCCTGCTGCTGTCATAGTCATGGCAGGTCGGTGAGTAAAGGTTACTGAACAAGGAGTCTAGCAAGGTGCGAGGTGAAGTCTACTCTAATACACTTGTCCAATTTTGCTCTGCATGGTCCTTTGGCTGTCAGATTAAATGTTTGTGCACCGTCCTGCACAGTAAATGGCTTTTGTTAGTGACTTGGTCAAAAACAATTGCAGCCAATCTCATTGCTTCAGGAGCACGAAGCGAGGGTGTAATTTGATTGACTGCTTAGCTCAAGTATCAGAATCTTTAGGCAGACACATTTAATCTTCCCTGAGCTGCATATCTTATGCATATGTTGTATGTATCTTTCCTGATGAAGCAACTTCTAATGCAGTGATTCAACATATATTTCATAAATGAACAGTAATCAAAGTAATCAAGTCCAGAAGTCCCTTGAAAAGGATATTTATATCTCAATGGGACACACCTGCTGAAAATAAGATTCATAAATAAAATAAAACAAAATAAAAATAACATTTTGGCCTTTGTCACAGATGGAAGCATACTCCCACAGGATGTGACTTCATAGACTAACCTGAAGTACGAGGGCAATTTCTATGGTTTCCTACTGCTGCTATTTTGAGCTGACTAAAGTTAATTACTCTACAGTCATTTGGACATAGATCCACACAAATCAATAACAATCAGCTGCTCTCTCTTTATCTTAGTAGCGTGCTTCAATTCCATCGCCGCATATATAAGAGTTATTTTCTCTTTGATCCTATGGTGGACCTCATGGCTGGCAATTGGACCTACAGATGAAACACAACAGTGCAAACCGTATTTGATTGAGTTATGAATCGACCCTGTGTCCAGACTGGGCACTCACTCAAGCCCTTCTGACTACCTCCCACTGTCTGCCAGCCAATACCACTCAGGAACAGGACGCAATGTTCCATCTCAATCGATTTCATCCTGTGATTTGCTCTGTAATCTGCTGGCTCCCCAACCCACTGACGATTCAAGATTCAGATTCATATTCCTCAAAAAAAAAAAAGTCAAACAAAGCAAGTCACAAATACATGGCTTGAGAAGTCACCTTGCATTTTACTATCAAAAAAAAAAGAAAACTTGCAAATCTGAGCCTGTGTAGGGAGCTCTCCTTGGTCCTGACAGCAGCTTGGAGTACAGTAAATAGGCTACAGCAGACCACTGTAGGGCATCTGACTTCAGATCCTAATTAAAACCCTTATTCTTCACTGATCATTAGGGCTGTAACGATACACCAACCTCACGATTCGGTTTGTATCACGATTTTTGACCCACGGTTCGATACGAATCTCGATTTTTCTTTTTTTTCCCCTTTTTTTGGGGGGGGGGGGGGGGCTAGACATTTTATTAAATAACATTTTAATAGCCTCCCTTAGAACACCAGAGGATTACAATATAATATATCTATTATTTTATATCCTGATATAAAAATATTTTTCTGAATGACTGATATTTATGACAGCACACTTTATGCAGATTAGCCTATAGCCTAGGCCTACTATTTTTTATTACAACTCTACCTCTTTAATTCAGCTGTCTGGTTGAAGCCTGGAAATATTGTAAACAAAGTAGCATATAGCTTAGCCTATCATAGTGTACTGATTGGACTGTTCAGTTTCCCCATGTGTGTTTAAGTTTCAAGGTAATACTAGTTCTCCTTGGGACAGGCCCTTTTGGGAAACGTTGGTATTGAGATGATCAGTCAACTTCAATGCAAGAGTTTTAAACAAATATGTGCAGCATGCTAATGATGCTAAGCGGATTTAATAGTAATTTAGCTAGTCGTCTTCTATGCGTCCTTGCTTTCACGATTGTGAATGTTTTATTTAAGTCGCGCGTGTTCATTGAGCAGGAGAGGGAGGGAGAGTGAGAGGGAGGGAGCGCGAGAGAGAGCGGGGCAAGGAGAGGGGGTTTACTTCTATTTGGTAAAGTTGCACACATAGTCTACAATGAAAGCAAGGAGAGGTATGAAATGATTATTTATTTATTTTTGGACAACGTAGGCTACCGATAAGTAAAGCGGGAGTTGTGGGTTGCTTTTGCGGCCGCCTAAGCTGCAATGCACTGCGTGAAACACTAGAAAGGGTGTGTCGCGATTCTGCCTTTTCACACCGCGACACAGTATCGTGGATATGAATGTCGCGATTTCGGTTTCGAATCGTAAATCGTTACAGCCTTACTGATCATCAACTTTTAAGATAAGACCAAAAGGCAACATCTGAGAAATTACTTTCTTTGTAGTATAATTCTAGGGTAGAAGCAGGCTTCGCCAAACTTGCTGGGCCAAACGTACAAGTAAACAGAAAAGGAGAAGAGGCCGCACTTTGCATACAACAATCTTTTTATTGCACATAAACATGCAGAGTCTACATGCATGTAAAATCAGACACGGGAACTCCCTCTGATGTAGATATTGTGGCAGGAGGTTCCTCTCATCCTAAGTAAAGCGTGAGGCATCTCTGCAGCTTGGAGATGATAAATCACAGAGGGGTAATCTAAGGCCCGATCGATGTCAGGTCTGGCAGGGCGCACAGGACCGGGGAGGGCTGTGCTTCGGCACCACAATCCGTCAGCGTTCATAAAACTTCATCACGAATGAGTGCTGCATACTGGCAGCCCACAGTTCTGCACTGCTGACAGGGAAAACAGCTCAGTGCCTCAGTGCAACGAGTCACTCACAGGCAAATACAGACTCTAGTGTCATGCTATCATCTTCCACCAGCTCAAAAGCTATCATATCACACACGTGTGTATTTACACACACACACACACAAACACACACACACACACACACACAGACATTACTCTAAGGATTCACTGGCCTCTAAATCAGGAGGAAAACACAAAACACACGCGAGAGCACAAACCTGTGATTCTTCTGAAGAAAAGTCTTCCCAGTTATTATTCCCGAACAGATTCCCACATTGCCACTTGAACACAGGTTAATTATGTTCTATGGGTGTAATTAGCTAGATCCGAGAGGGTTGAAGCGGATCTTTGGCTAGATTGTACATATCTGTCATGCTGCATGTTACAGTTCGCTCAGTAATTGGTGAAGTACCAACGATAAACGGCAAATCCTCAACAAAGTACCATCGATAAACTGCAAATCCTACAGAATGCCAAACTCAGCATGTTGGTCTATGTTAGTATTTGTATCCAAAGGACTGCAGAATTGACCTAGCACTAATGATCTGACATGGATTCAGTAGCAACATGTGCACTCTGGTCCAATTTCTCTATCAGGCTCATTAAGTCAGGTTAAAATGGGTGAACATCGCCGTGGGAGCGGGTAGAAGCAGTGACAGACCCACATGTCAGCATCCACATCGCCAAGCAACAGCCAATGGCCTAACAGGTGGTGCCATGTCGTTGACGTCGGTGCACTGGATTTTATGTTGTCGGAATAACGGGCTGTGTCGGACTAAAGGGATGTCGGGCCAATAGACATTTGTCAGACTATTGTATCGTCAGAATAATGTGATGTCGGAACAATTAGCAGTCCCCTCACAAACAAGGGCACAACATGCTAATCACAATAGAATGGTTAACCAATGGGGACGTGTTGTGTGTCCTACACATGACATCAAAAATAAGGGCATCACATCTCAGCTCTGCTAGTCTTCTTTGAAAGGAAAATTCCGGTATTTAGCACTTTAAGTCCCTTTTCTGGTTTGTTTTAGATGAACTACAGTGGTGGACACCGAAATTTTGACGATTGGTCCTGTCTCGACTTTTCTGACTCGTTTTGAATCGCCTTTGACTACTTCAGAGTGGCTGCAACAGGCATGCACAAACATGTCCTAAAACAACCCTTAACGTTCGTTTTCAAAACTGTGCAACTCACCGAGTGGTTAGTGGTGTTCGTTGATGTTCCAAAACAAGTAGCATAGCGAAATACAGTTTCTGTCGTGTTTTATTTGGCATTTTGTAAAATCCCATTGATTTCTGTTGGAAGACTCATTGCACGTTGATAATACTGCGCCACCGTCTATAGTTGAGAAGGAAGAAGGACATCATATCCTCTTATCAGCTAGCTAACCTGAGCTAGTAGATGAGGGTGGAGAACCGGGCCTATGCAAGAGTGGGGAACAAACAGGCCTCTCTACAAAATACCCGCCCCCCACAGAAATACCCCTGTCCCACAGAAGGTCAGTACAGAACGTCAACTGTCATCAATATGTTTACATCTCTGAAAATAGTCTCATTATCATAAAACGTATTAGCTAATATCCACAACAGGGTCACCGGGAAACTGCAGTGTGATTTTACACTTAAGGACATCATGAACTATCATTATTATTACAGGTGGTAAGCGGACACCTGTTCAGACTAGAATCTAGGGCAAAGAACAGTGTGCACCGACCGAACATAATCATTCTTATAATTCCCAGAGAGTGGGTCTATCTGTGTCTTCACTACTAGAACACCTTTGTGCCTCCTCTACCACTGTTGCAGGGTCTGTCCACGTTTAACAGAAGACAAGCTACACTTGAACATTAACCTCGAGAACTCACACCCAAGGATAAATACGTGAGCTTTTCCCACTGATACAACTTCATACACAGCTGATTTAGAGTGAATAACATAATAATAAGACAGCTGGGAACGACAGATTTGATTTAATGTAAATAGAATAGTTTGAGTTATGAGACTACACATTACACAGTATAATGTGCCAACATAAACACGGTTTGTGATTGATGTGCTTGTCTCAGTGAGGTATCCCAGACAGGTTTGGCTGATGCACACAAGGGTGCTTTTTTCCAGGCTCCTGCAGAACTCAAGTCAACAAGTCAAATCACCACGAGGTCCAAAAAAAGCACAACCACTGCAGCACCACATCACATGATCTGGGGACCGCCGTCTGTGTGTTCAGGGGTGGGCTGGCCAACAGCTGGACTAGATCTACCTTGTCAAAAGACACAGTGGCATCTCCGTCACCAACTTGATTGTTTCTATTAACAGTAAAAAGGATAAAGAGCTTAATGAAGGACAGGGCTACAGATTACAGCCTCTGTGGAGAGCATTAATGATTGTGTGTTTTTGTGTCTGTGTGTGTGCGTGTGTACAAGTTTTATGATACCAGTTCCATATTAGTCATATGTCTCTGGAGTCTGGACATTGTAAACATTCACTCTTAGAATTCTTGTTTGAAAGGACAGCTTCACTATTGAGCATTTCCATAATGTATTCAAATGTTTATTTTTTTTAAATGTATTCTAATTATTATGTTGTGCATTATGTCAGAGTGCGAGAGTGAGAGGCTGACTAATACAGTGAGAATACGTCATGCATGCGCAACTATAATGTAGTAACTGGAAGCTCTTAATGCTTTCCATATTTCTGTGTTTGTTTGTATCTGTGTGAGAGACAGGGAGAGAGAAGTGCTCTTTCATGAGGATGGGGGGATGGTGTGTTTGTGTGTGTGTGTGTGTTTATAGGGGGTGGAGAATTTTACATTGGAACGACGCACACTCAGATCTATTTGCACGAATTAGACGTAAATATGAAAGCACAATAAGAGGGAGCCGTGCCCGACACACTGCTGCATGTGTGACCTTGCCTCAGCACAAATGTGTTGCTGAATCACGCGGCGTAGTGCGCACGTGGTGCTGCTGATGCAGAATGCATTACAGCCTGGATTTCTGCAGCGCTCCAAGCGCATGTTACACAAACCACAATCAAACTGTCAACATGAATAGCTGGTCCCAATGAACGGCCAACCATCAGGCATCTTTTGTACAGGCTGCCCTCGCCAAGGCCACATCAGACCTGCCCAGCCAGATACACACACACACACACACATACAGTACTCTCTCTCTCTCTCAAACACAAACACACACCACACACACACATACATACACAAACACACACACACACACACACACACACAGATGGCTGAGAGCTCTGGTCTCTCCCGCTGCTTTTAACACAAGGTCACGCCTACTGTCAGTCAGTAGGATGCAGAGTGTAATGTTCTGCTGTGGGTCTAAAAGCCAACATGGACACATTGTGCTTTGCCAGCACACAACAAAAGATATAGTTTCAAGAAATACAGTGTCACCAACAACTGTTAAATATCCATATACTATAGCCATACTATATAAGACTGTTTTCTGGGGTGGAACTGGTGCTTGCTAAGATAGAGCTGTTTGAATGTGCATTGCTAGTAAAAGTCAGCTGTAGGCCTAGATTGCAGTATGTGACGACACTGTAGCCAAGCCAGGACTACCATCGTGTCAGCCTGATTAGAAAGTATATTAGGCTACATTAGCCTCAGTTCTATGCTAACATGTCTCCTAAAATTAAAAATATCATTCCTGATGACCACCGTGGACCAACCAATGCCGCAGTGTCAGTTTAATTTACAGACGACTGCAAAACCAACCTATGGTTCCTGCTACAATAACACCAACACAGAGGTTGCCCATGCTTCGGTTAGACTTGATACCACTATTTGAAGGGGTTCGATTAAATCAATTGCGTTGGCGTCATGGCGTGTGGAGAGTGAAGCTTTACAGTTTTGGGGAGTGTGCCGGTACCTCCACCAGTTCTGTCTAAGGGTTCGTTGGAAGGAAACTCATTTGGTGAGGATTGGCCAATCGCCAAGCGCATAGATAATTGCCGTATTAGTCTATGACATTGGCACAGTCTCGTGAGCGTACCAGACGGAATTTTCTCCGGCAACATCTTATTCTCCATTTAAGTCGTGACCTTCAGTAGGTTATTTGTTCAATTAAAATAAAATAAACTGATTTTCGACACAATTTCCTATAATCACGTTTCTCTGTCGTGTATGCTACACACGGAGAGACGTGTGTTTATGTAACTGAATAATCGGTTTGGATGCACTAATGGCGATGAACAACGGCGAGGAAGAGGGACTGGTTTCTGAGAATAACTAGCAATGCAATAACGCGATATCATTCAAGGTTACCCTGTGTCTTTAACTGCTTAGGGACCAGGATGCAGAGTTAGGTCAGGATTGTTTGCTTGGGTGGTCAGGACAGATTAGACCAAAGGTTATTCGACACTTCAGTAACACAGTTATTGTAGCTCGTGCCTTCGTGGCACATTTGAAAGCACTTACTTGCCCACGAAGTTCTCCAGCACCGAGCTTTTCCCTGCACTCTGACCGCCCACCACAGCAATCTGGGGTAGGTCCAGATTGGCATTTTGTCCGATGGCCGAGAATGCATCTTGCATTTTGTTGACAAGAGGAATCAGGTCCTCCATCCCCTGGTTACCCATGTTTGCAGGGGAATCTGTCGCTCCTTCTCAGTAGAAAGCCAAACTGAATAGAAGAAGGGACGCGCGTTGACTCGGTCGCTTGAATGCTATATCCTCTCCTTTTCACCCTAGTGCTTGTAGGGTGTTTGAAATTCTGCCTATTTTATTTTTGCATTCACCCTCATTGCTGGCGTCCCAGCGACGTAAAAGACAGCACAGCTAAGCTACCCTCTGAACTGCAGCTCTGCCGTCTGTCGGGCACCGACGAGAAAGAGGGGATGATCTCTCCTGGCCTCTGAATAAACAGGGAGATCCCTGCACAGTCCCTGGTGGACCGCGGGCAGGCGCAGTGGAAGAGTCTGCGTCGTGCTCAGATACAAGCGTGTGGTTCTTTTATTCAGTGTCGAGGGCAACCTACAGGAGTGTGTAGGTATCTATCGAATGTGAGACAGCTCAAATGCGAGACTACTCAACAATCTCAATGCAATCAGTAAGAACTGCGGGAGACTCCCAAAAAGCTTTCGTTCGTGAGTCTCTCCGTTTAGTTGAGTAGGCTGCAGGTTTCCTGACGTTCACTGATGGAGCAGCTTATGTCAAAGTAAAGTGTTTTAAACCACAAATACATATTAGACTACATTATATTTTATTTAAATGTATGTAAAATGTATTATAACAATTACGATATCTTTGTAATGTGAAAACAAAACTTTCATGGCAACAACTTGACTTAAAGTTATCTAGACACATTCGATTACATGGGGTGCTCTGTCCATGGTGCTGAAACGAACGGCTGAAACACCCACCGGGCGTAAAGTTTTCCATCCAAAGAAAGCTTGAAAATAGTCTGAGGGCAAGAGAAGGTAACACACGAGACATGATCTAGCTTAGGCTAAGCGAATTTAGTTAAATTGCACCCCTAAAAAATAGCCAACACGTCACAACTCAAACATGAGTTGGAAATGCAATAGGTCTAGGTCTACCTATCCAATGAAGTGTGAGTTTATTGCGACTTCAGCTAAATACAGATTGTTGCGTTATTAACAAAACATGCAATGTATGCTATATGTTTATGTTGTATGTTTGCTTCTGGTAAAGACATTTAGTGATTTTAAAAATGAGTAGCCTAGCCTACTGTAGGCTAACCCATACTCTACGTCCAGCCTCCTAGACAGACGGGGGCAGTAATCGGGCTTCCTCTTTAGATACGCACAGGCGTAAAGGCGTAAAGTAGCTCGGAAAACACCGGTATGCGTATGCTAGCCATCGCGAGTGTGGAGGATCATGCTAGTGAGCAGCATAGCAAACTGCGCAGAACGATGAACAATTGATGTGATAGGAAGTTACATTTGCAACAGGCTACAGCACGTCAGAGTTTTATTTCAACGGAGCAATTTCAACCGGTTTCCACTTTTTATAAGTAGGTCATAACAAAGAAATTGATGATTTATTAGGATCTTCACCGCTGTAGAGTAAGATGGAATCGTTTCTTACTGAGCAACTTGCTGAATGAAAGGCGCTGTTAGTTTGCTTTCTATCTGCTAGCCACAGAAAGCGTACTAAGCTAGGTTAGCTATCCTAAGCCATGTCAATTTGTGAAAAGTCCGTGCCAAAACTGCTTAAAGAAAATATTGCGTCGATATAATCTCTTGTGGTTATTTTTTTCATAAAAACGAAATGTAATCGAAAATATTTGTTGAGCTGCACGCCGTGATCCTTAACTTAGCTAGGTAAGGTTAGCTAACATTACTTCAGCCATTAACAACTATTCAGAACGTTAGGCTAACGTTACCTTTTATTAGCCTCGTAGCTAAGAGCTAACGTTGACCAAGTTGTCCTAGTTCTTCAGATGGGCTATCCTGACATTTACCTAGCTAGCCAACATTGCAGGCTACAGCTAATGTTTTGTACTAGTATGCTTGTTATTGTCTTGTTGTAAGGTGTTTGTTAGGAAATAAAAACAAACTATTGTTTAAGTCAACACGGTAGCTTCTAATTAACGTGAGCCCACTTCTCAGCGCTCACAGCTAAGCAACGTTACGTCAACTTTTCTGTACTAAACGTTAGCTAGTTAAAACTCTAACCTCAAGGATGCTAGAGTTCCTGTTAACTGGGGAGACTAACGTTACCGCCACTGGTTTCATGCGTATATGTGATAATTTTCCATTGGACATTTTAATGGGTAGCATTGTGAAACCGCTTCGTAGTTGAGGGGCTCACCGTTTAACGCTAACCTTTCGCTATTGATCAATCAATCACAGGATCTCTGGAAGCACCATCTAAACGCCGGGATGTTTAACCCGCATCATCACCACCACCAACAGCAGCAGCAGCAGCAATTTCACCAACATTTGCGGCAGCTTCAGCAACTGTTTCAGCAACAACCTCCACCACCACCTCCACCCCCGCCACCGCCACCACAGCCCCCGCCGTCTCATCACATGTCGCATCACCATCAAAGTGGCCGGTAAGACTGTCAACGCGAGGTCGGGGATCAACATGTAGGCCTTGTCGCTCCATCAGACGGTGCAATGCAAGTGTAGGCGGAAGCACCGTACCGTGCTCTGTGCAGATAGACATTGTAACCTCTTTAGGACCCGTCATCGCTGACAAGTAAATTAGCCTGTTGTTGCTTTATGTGAAATAAGCTGTTTTATTCATTTATTTATTTTTTTACTCGCATGCTTTTCCTTTCGTCTTTTGTTCGAGCGCATGTTAAATCACTAATTGTCATTTTTCTGGCTGTTTTGTTTTTGTCGTTCATCTGTTCCGTCCACTGTTAATGCGTGCTAGCATCCATGCCAGACTTGTTGTCGTTACTCAAGCACATTAGGTTGGGCAAACGAACCTAACATCCTGACTGACTGGACTCACTCACGCTCCGGTTCACCCTCATTATCACACAGGCCCATCGCGGTGGCGGCGCCGGCGCCCCCTCCCCGTATGGTGAACCTCTGCTCCCCTACACAAGCGACCATTCTCGCTCCCAACCCCATGCTACAAGGGGCGCTACTGATGCAGCAGATGCAAGGTAGGCGCTTCCCTTAGTTGGACAGTGTGTGGTGATGGCCCATATCATATCACAGCAGCATGGTGTGTGTGTGTGTGTGTCTGAGAGAGAGAGAGAGAGTACTTAATGTTTGTCTATGTGTGAAGGTAGTGTGTTGCAGGTGTGTTTTGTTTCCCCATTTTAGCCTGGTACACAATATTGTGTATTCCTGTTGTGTATATGTTTTGTATGTTTTCGGCTTGTGGCCAGTCATCATAGTTTGTCATTATGCGCTGCATTATATCTTTACTTGAGGCAGTGCTTATTGTTGAGCAAGTCATTGCATGGTGAATTGAACAACAGTGGAGTATTTTAAAAGACCTTAGAGTGGAGTTTTGGGTGTTGACGGTGCTCTTGCTCTCTCAGCAGGTAGCATGCGTGGCTTTGCGATGGGGGGACAGCAGTTTACTCAGTTCTTTTCTGCTGGGTCGCGCTCCTCGCTGCTGGGACCGGTACCCATGGGTGTGGCAATCAAGACCCCACACATGGGCTATGCCCCGCGCCCCTACAACCATCACGCGCGCTACATGAACAACGTAAGGAACTTGGGCTCAAATATCATCGTAAATGCAGAATGCATGCATCACAAACTAATTCTTTTGTATTTTGTTATTAAACTTGACGTGTTCCCATTCAATTCAACTGAGTAACACGTCATATATTACTGTAGTTGCAGAACTGAATGCTACTTGCTGTTTTTATTTTCCTTGTTTTTAAGGTGTATTATATGATAAATGTTGTTATCCATACACAACTAAAGAACGTAACATTTGTAGTACAGTTTGTGTTTTCAATGTCTTGACCTCACCCTTCCTGGTGTGCCCTTACAGTAGGACTGCAGGAGATGTGTTTGTTTGTTGTGTATCGATGTGTTTGTTGTTGCTTGATGTTTTCTGGCTCTTTCTGCGTAGGACTACGGCTCTCGGCTGCCTGACAGGAAGCGTGAAAATGAACAGAGATCTGCTGGAACCTCAGAGGGACAACCGGGAGCCAGTGGCAGCAAAGGTGAGCTTCCACACATAGACAGACATGCACACATACTCAAGAACAACACAGTGTATATTTATAACCCCTCTTCCCAGCATGCACACATGCTCAGAGTGTGGCACATATATCACACATGGAAACACATATGTGCGTGAGTGATAATGGGCTATTTCTAGAATCTAGTATAAATAGCTGTAAAGTCATATGTAGAATGTTGTTGTGCAGTCAGGTGCTCTCTCTCCTCTTGACCTCCATGCTTCACCATGTAACTCTCGCCAATCAGCTGCATTATTCGCTTGAATCCACTATCCAACGATTCAAAAGGAATTATATCATATAACATCTTCAGTACTATATGAAGCAGAGCAACTAACGATTAAAAAATAATTCAGTAGTACATGTGGCAGAGCAAGGGCTTCTCTTAGGCCCCCTTCACACTCAAAGCTGCCTATTGGACCTGGACACACTGAGCTTAATCCATGTACAGGAAACAGAACCACAGTGTGTAAGCGGCAGGCGCTGTGTCTGACTTGATCTTTGACATCTGAGTTGTTTGTGTGGTTTAACCCTCTGCAGAGGAAGCAGCAGTACCTCTGGCTGACGGACCCAGTGACGCCTCGGCACAGCAGGATGAGGAACCAGCTCTGAAGAAGCCCCGCACTGAAGGGTAAACGCCCACCACCCCACCCACGCACTGGACCACCAGAACCACACACACACACACACACACACACACACTGGAACAGAACCCACACCGATAGATAATGATTAGCAAATGATCATTCTTTTTTTTAACTTATATTTTACTTATACGCTTTTCATAATGGTAGTAGAACGCTCCATTGACTAGAATGAGATTTCCCAAAGTTCTACGGTAAAAGTAATTACCACTGCAAACATATAATTACCGCTGTCAATGGAAACAGGTTTTGTGCTTCTGATAAATTACTCTGTAAGTAGTTCGGTCACTTCTTGCAATGGAACTTCATTCAAAAGTGAAAGCAGAAATCAGCTGTGTTCTAAAGAATGTTTGATTCAAGTTCAGCTGTGTTGCAAACTATTTGTTTCTTAGCAAAAGCCTCGACAAAAACGGTAACAAATAAATGTAAAGTGGCATATCATGTGAAGTTTATTTTTTCGTTTTGACAAGTAACCGTACTGTATAGTAAGCGGTATAATGTATAGAACGCCGGTCATTATCAGGAAAATAAGTCCCTTCAGGGCTGAGCAAGACCCCTCCGCTAGGGCGTCGGAGTCCGGTTCGCCCTGTCGGAACTTATTTTCCCGATAATGACCGCCATTCTATACATTAACCCTTACATAGTATCCCAACTGTTTGGAAAATGAGGTCGTATACAGATGTGAAAAACACAGAAAACTGAACCTGTTCTAAAATTGTTGAAGTTGTTGGAGTTGGTTTGTAAATAATGATGACCTGATGGATACGTGAGCAGTAATACCACAGTATTAGACCAAAAATAGGGAGTTGGTACTGTCTTTCACACTGACTCTCTCAGTCCTGGATGGATGAGAGATTAACAGGCAATTACAGTATGCTTTGGCTTTTTTTGAGTCTGGAAGGGCTGGGATGGTTTGCTCTTGCTCTGCTCCCTGACCTTGGCTATTGTTTCTGAAGTGGCCTTGTAAACTGATTAGATCAAATTGACTTTGATTGCTTTCATTGTGCTTTCCTTTCATTTGGAAGGATATTTTTAGTGCTAAGTGCCCTCATTTTCAGTTTTCACCTCTGCAGAAGTTACAATACATGTTATTTCTCTCTCTCGTTCTCTCTCCCTTTCTTTTTTTCCTTATTTTTCTTCCTCTCCATCTCAATCTATCTATCTGTTCCCTTGCCCCTCATCTCCTTCTCTCCTCTCATCTCTGTGTTCCTTTACTCTCTCCTCCCTCCCTCCTTCAGGTCAGAGGAGGTTGCAGGGACTCTGGGGGAAGACTACGAGAGCCCAGCTGGAGATTCCAACCCCACAGGTGGGCAGTCTGAACACACCAGATTGTCCAATTAACACACACACACATACACTCACACACACTTAGTATGTGTAATGCACAGTTCAATGTGCAGTCAGATGTTATGGTACTTCTCCGCCGTTAAAGAATTTAACAGATCCCTTTGATGTTGCCAGACTAAAACTGTAGTGTACGTGAACTGATGTGACATTTTTTGTGTTTGTGTGTGTGTGTGTGTGCGTATGTGTGCACGTTTATGTGTCTGTTTACAGACAGTGTAACGTTGCAAGAGGGAGGCAGCATGGTGGGACCAGACGCTAATGATGCCCTGGAGCAGAGCCGAGCTGCAGAGGTGAGAACAGCATTACGGAACCCGGGAAGGGGAAACAGAACATAGTAGAACAGTGGAACATTTTTACAGAACAGAGTTGTAAAATATCAGAGGTTGTTTGAGATTGTCAAAAAGAGTATATTGGGAGGTAGTTTGAGATTGTGTTGAACTGAGCCTTGTGTGGATTAAGGCTGTTAATGATATCAAGCACTACTGGTGGTCCCCCAGTAGAGGGTGAATCATTCTGCCAAATAACTACTCACATTTACCATGTATCTATTCATCATGTATCAGGCAGGAAGCTAAGTCAGACTGACTGCCTGTCTGAAGGACACAAATGTTTGATTTTTCTCGTCACACTGAGGGAGATGGGCGATGTGTCTTTATCACACTACAGTTTCCCTTAGGGGATCAATTAAAGGTGCAGTCAGGGATTTTGCAGGAAGTAGTGTTTGTTTTTGTTTGTATTTAAAGTTATTAACAGATGCTTTTGTGCAAAGAAAAATGTACGTTGTACATATATTTTTACCAAGGAACAAACGGAAGACGCCAGAGAGGTATCTCACCCCTACCTTCCGTATTCCCAGAGAAATCCCACGCAGGGTTTCGTTTTCACTTCGCTTGTTTCCAGTTTTCGGAGCCTGGGCTGCCTGCAGAGACTGGGTTTTTTACAGTGTACTCACAGAATGGTCAGCTAGCGGTCGTGATGAGATAATTGCTGAATGTGACCAAAAATTTTATCGGCTTGAAATCGCCTAAAATCCCTGACTGCATCTTTAAGTTCTTTCTTTCTTTCTTTCTTTCTTTCTTTCTTTCTTTCTTTCTTTCCTTCCACCTTTCTCTCTATCTGACTTTCTTTCTTTCCACTTTTCTTTCTTTCTTTCTTTCTTTCTTTCTTTCTTTCTTCCTTTCTTCCACATGTGTTTATGTTGTGGCATACTTGTGTGTTCCGGTCCAGAGCGTTGCGTCTCCTCTGAAGGCGGGGGAGCGGGAGAACGGTGAGAACCAGACTGACCCCGAGGATCTGGCCGAGGCGAAGGGCGCCAGCGGCACTGCGGTCAGGACTCAGGAGGAGGCCAGAGAAGGGGCCGTGGGAGGACCAGGAGGAGGAGAGGGCGCCAACAAGTTCTACTGCTACATCTGCAACATCACCTGCCACAACCAGCAGGTAGGATATTTACCCCACTTGGGGACATTTTCCCAATGGTCAACATTTACCCCACGTGGGGGAATTTACCTTACAGGGGATATTTGGTCCCAAAAACCCAAAAACAGTTTTTTTCACTTCTCTCTCACAGATAAATAAAGACCCAGTCAGGTAATTGTAGTGAAAATCAGCAACACAGATTTATTTACAATGCATACTCTAATGTGTTTATTTGTTTTGTTTTGTTTGCATCAGAACTTCCAGAGTCACATGAACGGCCTGGCGCATCAGCAGCGCATGATGGAGATTCAGCACATGAGTAACGCCTGTCTGGTCACCCTGCTGCCCAAGGTGCAGGAGTCACTGCAGAGCAGCCGCAGAGATGGGTATGTGTGAGTTCCTCACAACGTGTATGTGTGTGTGTGTGTGTGTGCAACGCGTACATGCCTGTCTGGTCACCCTGCTGCCCAAGGTGCAGGAGTCACTGCAGAGCAGCCGCAGAGATGGGTATGTGTGAAGCCCTCACAACGTGTGTGTGTGTGCACGTGTGTGTGTGTGTGTGTGCCTGCCTGCCTGTCTGTCTGGTCATTCTGCTGCCCAAGGTGCAGGAGGAGTGCAGGGATGAGAACATGTGAATCCCTTACAACACAGCCTCCTCTCCAGCCTGACAACCAGATGTACTCTTAGCCACTACTGACAATATGGAATAGCCATAAATCTTTAACTACTGATAAAATACAGGCCTTATTTGAACTGTCGGTAAAACAATGAGGTGCCCGCTAAAGATGTGTGCTCTGTGCCCGATGTGCCCGCTCCAGGGAGAAGAGACCAGGCCTCCAGCGCTGGTGTGCCACCTGCCAGACCCACTTCACCAGCAATGTGCTGGAGCACCGACGCACAAAGGAGCACAAGGTGACTTCTCCCCCAAATCACACTCTCTGGAGAGGAAATGGGGATTTAGTTAGCATTTAGTTACATCAGTGTGGTAACATTCATACCGTTGACATGAAGATGGATATTCAGTATTGACACTAGCGTTGGGGAATAAAACGTTTTGCGTTTTAGTACGTAATCTCATCGGTGCAAAGAAATGCAATTGATATTCATCCACTACTGTGTGAGAGCAAGTTTGAGGCAGGTTACAGTAGTGTGCATGACCTCCTAACCTGTGAACTTTGACCCCACAGCTGTGCACCCGCTCCAGCAGCCCTTGCTGCACCGTCTGCAAGTTGCAGTTCAGGACGTCCCGTGAGTTTGTGGAACACATGCAGACTCCAGAGCACCAGCGGAGAGTACAGGAGGTGAGTCGTATACTTAGTATGGGATGAGCCTAAGTAGGACACTACAGGAGGTGATCATACTTTTAGAGAGTATGGGAAGTGAGTAAACTTATTATGAGTGTGGAAAAATAGTATGCTTAACAGGAATGTGTAGCAGGTTAGTATAGAGAGTACAAGAGTACTTAATAAAAGATTAAAGGGTTAGCCAGTGTATTCAACCAGTAAGTACACTAGGTGAGTGTGCAAAAAGCACAATAGGTGTCTACCTCTATAACCCTTTTTACACTTGGGTTTTATTGTTGATTAATTGCTCCTTTATTACGGCACGCCTGTCCTTTATACACACATGGTGGCAAAATGAGACACCTTGCTGGCCAAAGTCTTCGTAAGAGCTGCACGGCTTGAAACATCACTAATAAACACAGTGAGTGGGAGCTCTCTGGTGTGTGGACCATCTTTGATTCTGTTGGATACTGATATGCTAGATCTAGTGATGGGCAAATTACGCTTTGGTGAACCACTGAAAGACCACAGTGTGAAGCTAGCGACACTAATTAAAAAAATCCAATATGGCCACCACATGTAGATTTTTTTAACATAAAAGTCCTTACCCAAACCAGTATATGCAACCAAATAGTGCTGGGCGGTATACCGGTGTATATTTTCATTATGATATGAATTTTTAATATACTGCCATACCGGTGTATTTGATTACACAACGTTTGGAAAGCTGCGCCGCACGACAGTGTTTGACGGGACTTTTTTCACACGTACGCATGGTGCCACTGCGAGGCATAGTGAGGGTAAACACAAAACACCTGAAGTTTTTCCCCTGAAGTATGACCCTTATCCTTAGATAAGGGGTTTATTTAAGGGTGTTGCACAGAACACCTTAAATTGTTTCTTTAGTTAAGGAAAAACGTTAAGGGATACTGCGAAAGGAATTTACCATCACGAAAATTCTAGTGAGATTGTTCAACAGCAACTAGCTGGCTAGTAGGTGATGTCGTTAGTTAGCAACCCACCAAACACAGTGAAGTTTAATGAGCTTATCATTCATCTCACCTTAAGAATATTCGCTGAAATTATCCAGGTAGCAAGTAAAGCATGTTATAGACATGCACTGAGCAATACAAGCTAGCTAGTTAGAAATTATCCTGACTGTCATCAGTGCACCAAAACAAACTTTTTTGTTAATGTTTTGCCTAGCGAACCGAACCGAAGCTCATGGCAGGCTAACATGACATCCACATTCACATGAAGTTAACGTTAGCCTACCACTAACGTAGGTAAACCACACAATAACAACAAGGCATGTTTCTGATAGGCCTATTTGACATAGTAAGCATATTAGCAGAGAGGTTTCATTTTAAATTGTATAATTTTCAAAAAAGTATAAAGTTGCACTACTTTTTGTATTGGTTTTATAGGCTACAAGATGTTTGTGAAATTTGCACAGTACAGTTCTGTATTTTGACTGCAATTGTCTTTGCATTCTGATTAGATTCTTCATTAGAATCATGAGTGGCTCTTTGTAAACAGCATCATTTTCTGGGACCATGCAAACTGCATTACCACTAGTGTGGAGTTATTCTACATCATGACAGTAAAATAGACCATCCTTAGTCAATGTACTCAGCAATTCCTCCCTCAACCTGTAGAAAATGCTGTGAACATCTGATTATGCATGGAAAAAAAATACCGTCATATACCGTGAAACCATAAGAATTTAGAAAAATACCGTAATGTACATTTTTGGTCATACCGCCCAGCACTACAACCAAAAGTACTGATTTACTTAAGGACTTTTATGTTGAAAAATGTATGTGTGGCGGCCATCTTTTTGGTGGCGGCTTTTTTCCCCCTGGCCATCTGCAGTGGTTCAGTGGTTAAACAAAGCTTCATTCACTAGCTAGATCCTGCACCCATCCAACATTGGCCTTGGGATGTGCGGGACCTTGCGCTGCTTCTTTTTGCACCGCGCTGACCACCCATTCTGCGGGTAGCAAAGGTTGTCCTAATGCCGACTCCATGTCAGTGAAAATAGGGCAGCCAGAATTGTATGAAATGAGTGAGATTGGTTGCATGAAGCATGATGCTGTGTTATCAGTGCAGGATGAGTATTAACAAACTACCGCCAGTGTTGCTGGTCATTTTGAGCTCAAGATTGACAGCGTCAGTTGTCATCGAAGGTATTTCGAGAGAATTTATTTCAGCTGTCTGTTTGTATTTTTAAGCTATAGTTTTAACCGTGTGTGTGTGTGTGTGTGTGTGTGTGTTGTAGCTACGTGAGGGCCAGGTGGAGGGACTGGGGGATCTGAGCGCTTTGGATGAAAAGGGATGTTTTATGGGAGAGGAGGAGGCCGAGGAGGGGGAGGATGATGTAGAGGACGAGTCTAACGGACAGGTAAGAGTCACCTGAGGTACCATTCTCTTGCTGTTTTGTACTGTATGTTTTAATAATATTTAATAAGGTAATGCTCACTCACGCATCACTTTTAAGAGACGTCAATTACTGATGATGCGGCACGTCACCTCTTTGGCTACAATAAACCGACCATTTTAGACGCAAATTGCAGAGAATATGAACTTATAACAAAGCCTCAAAATATCATATGAACATTGACTATTTCCACTTATTGAGCCTGATAATGAGGTATGGTATGCATTGTAATTCATGATAATTCCAGCATATAAAAGCCTTTTCTTGGTCTATCTGGTCATTTATTGTTGCTAATAAATTGCTGCGAACTTGTTTGAAACCGGAGTGTCCTGCTGCTGCAACTTGCTTGGACCAATGATCGCACAATTCCGACTGAAAACATTTCCGCATAGGATGCTCTTGTGTTTCCTCGTGTATCGGCTATTCTACCTCTCTCCCCGTCCTCACCTCCTCTGGCTGCAATTACACAAATGAGGCGTCCTTGATGATGCCTTGAGCGATTTCTGGGGTAGGAGCTGGAGGACCGAGGAGAGAAGCCGCATGCAAATAGAGCTTGGGATGCACCCTATGTGTTTTTCATGTGCTGTTTTCTTCCACTTCCATAGGGGGTGTCAGAGGTGACCTTGGAGGATATGGCAGATGACGAAGAGTTTGACTCAGACACAATCTATGGTGAGCTCATCAAGTGACACTACTATGTGAACCTGGTGCTTTAAAATGTATAATTTTTGTTTATTTGTTTGTTTTTAAAAAGTAATTGCTTGTGGTATCAGACAACACCACTTTAATGAGGATGGAAGGGCTAAATTATAATAAGTAGCCGGGCTAATGTAGACAGGACCTAAGCTTGACCCTGACACCTCCTCTGCCCTGCCTTGAAAACCAAAAGACAACAATTTTATCATCAAAATTCTATAGCTGATGTTTTTAGTAAGGTCCCACCTTTGAAGGTTTTAGAATATCTTGCTAGCATAGATTTTAAAAAACATATTTAAGTTTCTGTAACACACAATGCTCTGGCCATTAAGTAGCCTTAGTTGCGGAAATGGCCTTAAATTAAACAAACAAAAAAAACTGACGCCTCCTCATCTGCGTTCCAGGTTCCAGCTTTCTGGTTCCGGTGGCAGGGTTCCTCTGCAGACTCTGCAGCCAGTTCTACCAGTTTGAGTCGATGGCACGGCATTCACACTGCAAGTCCCTACTGCACTTTCAGAACCTCAAGGTGAGTGGAGTGGAATGGAGGAGGTTAGTCGTTAGCACTCTCGGAGCAGTTTTAGAACCTCAAGTTGAGAGGAGTGGAACAGGTAAGCCTGCAGCTGTGATGAAGAAATACTGCCAGCCAGCCAACACTATGCTAAGTAGAGGTGTGTTTGGGATTAAGGTGCGCATCAATACAGCATAATGAATGTAATTAGAATATTAAAGTATTATTATTATATGCTTGTAGCTTTCAGGTACTGGTATTTTAAAGGGTGTGTGTGTATGTGTGTGGTCACTGATCGAGTATTTTACCGTCCTGCTGCTGCAGAAGTACAGAGACTTGCGTAAGCAGGAGGACCAGGCCGAGGCCGGCCCATCAGAGAGGGACAGCAGCCCGGATGAGGCCCGTCTCGGACCCGCCGGGGACCAGGGCACCAACACCGTCCATACTCCATCTACGGAACCAGAACCAGACTCCGAGCTGGACCAGGCACCCGTAGAGTCTGACCTCACCCAGGCCAGCTCATCACCCACGCCCGACCCATGTCTCAGCACCAGTGCCACAAGGGCATCCAGACGCTCTGCTGCCCAGCAGGAGGAGGAAGAGGAGCAGCAGCAGCAGCAGGACACTCAGGTCACCGCCACAGCCTCTGCCTCCGCCTCCAGTCAGCCCACAGAGGAGCAGGACCAGGGGGACGCCCCAGAAGCGCAGAACCAGGGGGACGCCCCAGAAGCGCAGAACCAGGGGGACGCCCCAGAAGCGCAGAACCAGGGGGACGCGCCAAAAGCGCAGAACCAGGGGGACGCCCCAGAAGCGCAGAACCAGGGGGACGCCCCAGAAGCGCAGAACCCTCCGGAAGCAGAGGAGGAGGAGGATGGGGCCGAGGAGGAAGAGGCAGTGGTCGTGACCCCGACAAGCAGCAAGAGACGAGGGGGAGGGGCAGGAAGGAGGAAGTCAGGAAGAACGGCACGGAGACGCTGAGAGGAGGGAGAGATAGAGATAGAGGGAGTGAGGAAGAGACAGAAGAGAGATGGAGAGACAAAGATGAAAAGGTGGGGAGAAAGAGGGAGGGATGGAGAGAGATACAGAAAGAAGGAGTAGGGAGAAAGAGGATTGCCTAATAATGGTAGGACTGCTACCAGTTCCTGTGGGACCCCTTTCAGCAGGTTTAACCCTTTCATGCATATTTGTTTGTTATAAAGAAAACAAACGCTTTTTAAATAGGGAAGAATTGTGTGATGTCAATCGGACTATCGGTAGTTCTAGTCATCTATATACGTACCTCCTTTTAGTAATTTTTTTATCCTTTTTTTATTAATTGCATCCTTTGACTGCACTTCAGTGCACAAACCCTCAGTATTGTGCACTCTATGTAGCCGAATACAGCCAGGAATGACAATAATTAATCACCTTTATTTCAGTATGAAATAACGATAAGTGAAGCTATCATGAAGGGAAACAGGCAATTACGTTTAAGTCAAAAATGAAACTGATGTCAGTATTGCATGATGTTTTAATTTGTGAGCGGTTTCTGTACATTGTTGTCTATCAAAATGGAAAAACAGTTTCCATTACATGTCCCTAAATGTTTTTAAAACATTTTTATTTCACCTGATGAAGTGGTTAGGTGGGGGGCTGAGACGTTTGATGGCCTAAACTATCTGATTCAGGTCATTTGCTTGTGACAGGGTGTCTCCATGCAAATGGGGAAGATTGAATTGCAATTACTACTACGAAGATGATTGACAGGTCTAACTCAGAAGATGACCTACATGCATGAAAGGGTTAAAATAGTCGCCGTGGTGCCGTCATTGACACAGATTTTGTTTATTGTTTATTCCCCCCCCCCCAGTACCTTTTAGCAACTCAGAGTTTAGTAGCAGCGCAGAACTTTCTCCCAGCTAGTAGAAGCAGCTTTTCTTTAAAAAAAAAAAAAAAAAAGTGTAAAAAAAAAAGAGGAATTCAAATGAAAATCTAGTGGTACTCTTTATCTTGAAAACAGTGTGTGACCACCAGTGTTGCTGGTCCAAGATTTTCACATGACGACGGTGTTGCTGAGTGGTGGGGGTGGCTAAAAAACAAACAGTAGCTGGTGAGGGCAACTCCTTTAGCTCCACAATGGAAAGGTGGCACAGTAACCTGGGAAGACAGCTCCGTAACCTGGGACAACGTCTAGAAAGGTGGCGCAGAAAAATGTACCTGGAGGTCCCACTGTAGCTGGGAGGCGAACACTTCTCTCAGGGTGGACTGGCTGACTGGATGCTGCTAGGCGAAGGAACTTTACTCAACACTGCTGCTTGCTCACTGGCACCACCTGCTGGACTGGAGAAGACACCTCCGGGGCAGGCTGAATTTTAGTGCGATATCTACTGTCTGTTGAAGACACAGTTTGTGTGTCTTGTCTGTGTATGTGTGAGGGTACTTCCACCATTCATCCAGGATGATATTAGCACAGGCACAATTATAGAAAATTTGGGAACTTGTGATTGGACCAGCATGCAGTTCCATAGAGGTTGAGGGGGGTAATGGAATGCTCCATTGTAGAAATGGCAGCCTACTTGCTGTTTGATGTTGAATGAACAGTACTGCTTGATGGGTCAATGTAGAAGGCTGTGCCTGTTTTTTTTTATTATTTTTTTTTACCTTTCTTATTTTTCTAATCAGTTTCTTTTCCATTGTTGAGGAGAACTGTGGCTCAGGTAGAGTTAGTAGTCATCTCTAAGCCGTTAGACAACTGGCAGTGCTTTTTCAAATTCAGCTTTGTGGAGCAGCCCGTGGCTAATAGGACCTGGATTTCTAACCAGTTTATTCTGTTTTTGTTTGCTTGTTTGTTTATTAGTTTTTGGCTCATTTCCTGCTATTGGCATGAAGGCATTTTCAGTGACCACAACTGTCAGCCTCTAGTAGTAAGTGACAGTGTGTGTGGTCTTGTATGTGTGCTCGTTAGGTTCTGCTGCCAGGACGTCTATAGTGTCTGTCTCATGGAGTCTCCGGTCTTTGATTGGCGTCCCAGCGTCCTGTGTTCTTCACCAGAACCCCATGGGCCCTGTGTGTGTGTGTGTGTGTGTGTGAAGGAGGTGGGAGGGGCTTATTTATTTGTTGTTGCACTGCTCCTTGATGTCACTGAAAGAAAGAATTCTTTCTTTTTTTTTTTACTTTGAAGAAAGGCAAATCATTATTAGTCTAGGTCTAATCTTTTGTTACAGAGCTTTTCTGCTAGGCCCGTGGTATGTTAAAAAAAAAAAAAAATCTAGCTTGTCCTATCGTGTTGTGCACCACCTGAGAATCGCAGGCACTAGTCCTGCACATCAAAACTGACAGAGTTGTCGTCAGTAGTAGCCATCCCCTGACTCCCACACTCGTACTGAGGATCTGCCTGCACTGCAGGCTTCCAGCACTGACATCTCTAACATTGCCAGAATCTGAAAGGCGTAAACCAAGTGCTCTCCTACTGCTAAAAGTTTTGTTCAGCCCTGTCTTCTGTGTGGAGGGAGGTCAGTCAGTGGTAGTGGCCCTAGTAGAAGTGGCTGACACTCATCTCTATTGACCAGGCTCTCATAGCCCCCTCTCCCCTAAGCAAGCTTGGCACCTTTTCCTGACGTAGTACTAAGTAGCATCCTTCATTAACTGAAGGCAACTGATTTAGCCAAGCAAGTGCTTTTTAATGACACGGATTTCAGAATGTTGACCAATGGAAGGGAGAGGAGGGAGGAGCAGGACCGAGACCGGCCCCATCTGCAGGAACAGTGCTGTGTCTGCACTGAGGAAGACTACTCATGGGCTCCTTTGTAGCATTTGAAGGGGGAAATTAAAACTCCAAGATTACCAGCAGCTTTTCACACACAAGGCCACCAGCCCTGTACAGTTAATACACTCTTGCTCTGCAAACCGTTGTTTTTAAAGATTGCCTTCAGGGGACTGAAGACATCGCTCTGTCCCGAAACTAAGGCAGCCTTTTTCGATATTTTGTCTGTCTCATGCTCTCTCTGTCTTCTCTGAGGTAGTCAGTTTTACATGGCAATTTTCAAGTAGAATAAATTGCGTTTGCACACCTCGTTTAGGTTTGCAGTCGTAGCAAAGTCTATTTTTCCAGTGGGGAGTCCCAGGATCTCGCGCTAGACAATATTTAGTCAAACCCAGTAGTGCCCCTGCAGGGATTAAGGGAGTGATCAAGGCAAGCTAAATCGCCAGTATGATGACAGCTTGGGTCATATCTACTAGACAGGACCAGACTCGGGCTAAACCGTTTGATTATGAACAGGGGGGGGGGGGGGGGGTTGTATGTTTTCATAACATATTTTTATTGAAATGACGAACAGAAATGAACAAAGGTAAAACGTGTTGTTGGTTTTTTAGCAGCTGGACGTCTCATGTATTTTTGGATGTTTTCTGTATTTGAGTCCTTTTAATTTATATTAAAATATTTGATGATTACATTTCCAGCTTTTTCATTTTAATAACACCTTGATGTCCATAAATGAACATGTTTAAGATCAAGATACTTCTGTACAAACACAACACACATTTATAAAACAGGTTAGGTTACATTTGTACATGCCTTTTCACAACCACATGATCCAACTTATTGCACCAAACTGCTTGGTCTTCTATGGAATGACATCAGTATTTTCAGCATCTTAAATATTTTCAACATTACTGACTCGGCAGTTTTCATCATGGTAGTCCCAATTTTCAGTCTCAGTCGATGTAGGTGAAACCCCCAAGGCCTGCAGTATGAGTATGTGTTCTTCCACATCAACGGAGCGATAGGGTACACATTTAAGTCTCTATTTGGTTTCATATTCACAACAAAAACCAAGGTGGTATATAATAGCATGGTTTGGTGAGCAACCTGGATAAATTTACCCAGCGGAAGTGGCAAACCTAATAGAGGAGCTCAACGGCCTCATTCTACCAAAAAAAGTCACAAGGCTCTTTCTGTAAGATTACCACTTCCTGTGAGTCAACTTACCCACGTTGGCTACTTATCTTGAAATACATGCCTGGCTGACTGAATAGGCCCAAGGTTTAGGTTTTAGGCTACTAGGATGGTCACAGACAGAATGAGCAAGAAATACAACAGGGAAGCCACTACAATGACCAATACATTGTGTTTTAAGGTTACTCGTTATCTTCTTCTATGGGTGGTGTTGGAGTCTCATTTGAGGACTGCTCAATGACTGGATGCTGTTGACCTTCAGCCAAACTCTCGTTAATTTTTGCCCTGAACTCCTGGCGTGCCTGCCGATTGGATTCCAGCAGCTCGTGTAGCTTGCCGTTTAGCGCATCATTGCGATCTTCAAGGTCATCTAAGCAGTAGTTGATCTGGTCCAACATCGTGTTGATAGCGGCGTATTCTGTGGCGAGAGAAGAACGTAGCTTAAGCTTACCTGACAAAGACAAAGGGATTCCTTGCCATTCATATCAGGAATACAATATCTTCGACTGAAACATTGCACTGCACAACACCTTTTTTTGGTCAATAAACGGCACAGCATAACGACACATGATGATGGCATAAACGAATGACTATATACAGTCGTTGACAAAATTGGCATGGACAAGAATACAATATTAACGTTACCTTCCTCGTTGAAGTCATCGTCGTCCTCAATGATACCATCATCAATTGTTATGTTGGGATCGCCGTTTGGTCCAGACATCTTGGTGTTGTAAGGTGCTTAATAAGCTGCCAAGCTAACGTTAGCCTACTCTACTGATGGCCAAGACACGGGAAGCGTGAACTGTCTCCTCTCCAATGCAGTGAATAGACTGAACTGGACTGCAATAAAAGAGATCTCGCGCATACTTTGAAATGTGTCCACGGTCTTGGTAAAATGCAGAACTAATGTAACAAAGCAGTAACTACACTAAAATTCGATCAAGATACGAGTCAAATGACTAAGATTGTTGTCGTCTCATCTGTCAGCTGATCTAGTCAGCAGACACATGAGGACTAAGCAGACCTGTCCAGATATGTGCCTGACCGGAAATGTGAGAATTATTTTGCATTATTCACATTTACAAAATTATTTGTAATGACTTACATTTACTTTAGAGGTATTAACCATCTACATTATAGGGTGACCAGACGTCCTCCTTTCCTCGGACATGGAGAGGGGAGGAATCATAGATATTAGAAAGATACCGATAACTTCCACCAGAGAATGTAGACGGGCTCTGCTTCCACTCTCGGAAAATTTCCGGTTTCTGAACTGGTTTCAGCAGTTCCACGTGAGGGCGCTCGTCCACGAGTGCAGAATGAATGGAGGTCTATGGAGCTGTACCCCTCAAAATCCACTTTTCTCGGGATATAATTTTTTGGCAAGTAATTTGAATATTGTATTCGAAAAGGCGAGGCAAAGAAAATACACTTGGTTGAGTATTATATATTTGAAAAGTTACTTAACCCTTAAAGGAGTACGTGACGGGAATGTTGGGAAATTAACATTCTAAAGAATATCTGGGTTCATTGAATTCAACATAGAATTTTAGAACCTTCAATTGTTGCGGAACTTAGAATGTTCAAAAACCTACACCTTTAAGGGTTAATTGTTCTAAAAAGCCTTTCAAACGTGTCAATGACGTCATTCATTAGCACAATGCTAGCGTGTTAATATGGGCAACAACCAGGGATGGGCACAAATACATCAAAATGTATTTCCAAATAAAATACCAAATACCCACCTTAAAAATGTATCAAAATAAGCTACAAAATACAGCAGCCAAAAAATGTATCAAAATAAAATACTGTATTTTTGTATTTTCAAAATACTACAAAATACTTCTTTCTAAAAGCCTTTTCGTCTATCCCTTCACTTGTACACTACCTGGAAAAACATCTGAAAGCAAGATACTCCTTCCATAATCAGTCAACAGATTAGATATGCTGACCCCTCATGTTAGACATCCCAATATAATTAATATAATTTTGTGCTGCTCTGACAGTCCACTTTTATTGACTGTTAGTCTACTGTTTTTGAGTTTGGAGATGTAGCCTACTGTTTTGCAGCGACAGGCTATGAATACCGACTCCACAACTGTTGCACGTCCCAGCCAGTTGGTGTAATAGATTGCCCACTATGAATCAATTCAAATGAATGACTTATTTAGAAATTTAAACTAGCATTTTAACCTTTTAAGTTATTTAACACCCTCACTACCACATTTATGGTGAGTTTCATCACAGTTGAATAATTTTGTATAGGCCTGAAACTGGTGTGTGCACATTGCTTCAATGTAAATGCAAAAAAAAGTACAAATAAAAAAATAAAAATCAGGTTGTCACATCAATACCATCCAATCAGTTAAGCCAATTAGAAGCCAATTATTATGACATTATCAATCATTTCTTATTTAAAATGTGCAACATTGGAAATGTCCTTGTTTGAGGTATCTTGTCAAGTCACCATAGCACTGACATATTTCACATGTCAGAGAACATAGACAATTTAAAGTCTAGAAAAAAACTGTAAAACAGAAAGAAGAAAGGAAAATAGCAAACGCAAGTGTTGCGATATAAGCTTGTGAACTCAAGTCCTTGTGCTGTCCTTGTGTGAGCAAAGGAGTGTGTGTAACCTTAGCTAGTCGTGTCTCCTCAGTTGATGCCTTTAAGCACAACTAACTTCTCAAACAATGTTGCATTCAGACGACGCCTATGGGGCCTGTTAATCAGTCCAGCAAAGGAAAATAAACGCTCTATTGGAGCAGAGGGGCTTGACCATGCAAGGGTGGCACAGACAGACAGGGACAGAGATTTTGTGCTTTATAGATAGTTAGATAGCTGTCAGCACAGTGTTTCACAGAAAGTATTTTACAGTATTTTGAAAATACAAAAATACACAACACTGAAGTATTTTGATACAAAATACGAAGGCATTTTCATCATCTCAATAAAATACAAATGACAAAATAGTATTTTGTATTTGAAATACATATTTTAAATACATGTATTAGAAATACTGCCCATCCCTGGCAACAACGACCCAACCTGTAAGAAATCAAAAGGGCATAAGTACTCATTCATTCAACTTTTGACCTATAACCCATGTTGAACTTATACCAACTACAATCAAATCTGAGATTTCTCAACGACATTTAGCCGTCTAGCTCCATTGACTCCCATTCATTTTGCATTCATGGCGACCGCCCCCAGTGGAATTCTGGTGGAACTGCAACCAAAATTCGGTACAATAGCCGGCTTCAGACCGTCGAGCCAGGCCAGGGTCATTTGAGGAGGCACCTGGTGATAGTATCCCAGGCTATACAAGCCTCATGACCCTGAGACGTTTGTGTTCAGACTGTTCTGTGTTCAGTGTTCAGTTAGCCTCTCCGCATTAAACCTCGACATGCCCTCGCTTGTGAAAACGTCACCAATACCGATGGATGAACTGGAGAAAGGTAAAAATCAATTGTTTAGCTCAAGGGGAGGTGGCAAATGAGTGTCATTCCCCAAATGGTGAATTATCCCTTTAATGCATCTGAACACTAGGTGGCAATGTTGTATAACATTTCACATCTAAATACGGTGAAATCATCAGAATTATGGTATAGAAATGTGAGCTTCACACAATCATTAATTCAAGTAAGGTGCATTATTATGTAATTTATGGGACATTTTTTGTCTTTATTAGACATGATTTTGGCATTTATAACATGTCCAAAGACGTGGCATGTTCATAATTACACATTGGTGGAAAGATTTCACCTCGCACTTTTAATGTTAATGCATCTGGACACAAGGTGGCAATGTTGTATAACATTTCACATCTAAATACGGTGAAATCATTAGAATTATGGAATAGAAATGTGAGCTTCACACAAGCATTAATGCATAAGGTGCATTATTATGTAATTTATAATGGGAAATCAATGGAAATGTTATTTCTTGTTTATTCTCATTTCAAATCACACACATCCATTCCTAGTCACACACACATACACACTCATTTATACTTAAATAGGCTACATGTCAAACAGTGTGACCTGAACACTATTATGCTTTGCAGTTCCGGATTGGATTTCCTTCACACTTTGTGTTCCTCTCCGACATCCATCATACATTATTCCTAAAACAGTCCTACCCTTATTCACCAATGCAATACCCATTTAACAACGAGATGTAGGCTCTGTATCCTGTCTTACCTTGCTTATGAGATTGAGATTCATTGTGGAATGTGCCAGCAATATGGAGTGGTAATTTGATTTGATGGAAATATGTTGTGTACATGACAGCCTGTTTAGGCAAAAGGCATGTGACCAGCGTCAACTGCAACCTATACATTTAGAGGATATAACAATTTCTCTCCAAATATGACGTGCTCCTAGAGCAGGGCTATTCAACTTTATTACCAAGTGGGCCAGACAGGAAAACCACTGGGTCGTCGTGAGCCACTAAAAATACAGTGTTGCTATAATTACTTTTATTGTGGCTGTTATAGACATGCGTTCATGAGTATCCAGCTACATTTAATGAGTTAAGTGAAATATATCCACACACAAAAAAAAAACACTGGATGTGGTGGACATTCCTTTATTCTGATACATCAATAGGTTCTCAAAACAATTCCAAACAGACATAAGGTGCTTATAGAGCAGGTCCATATAGATTACTTGTAAAATAAACCAGTAAAACAGTATTAGGTGATGGAACATTCACACCCAACTTCTGTCATAGCTCATATTTTTAAAATAAATCAGTGAAACAGTATCCTGACTAACAAACAGCATTTTAATGCCTGTCATAAATAAAAATTGTTAAATAAACCACAGTGAAACGTTTACTGCTGCCATTGGTCAATTCCTCTGTAGGTTATCTGACAGCCCAGTTTGAGAGGCGCAACATTGTTTATTTTTGCAGCTAATCACTGCTGTTGTTTTATTTTATTGATTTCATCTTAGTCATGGAAGCACTATCACCATGACCACTATCACCATTGCACTACCACCATGACACTCATTCACACAGAGCTCCTTAGAGCACCTTACCATACCTTACTATGCACAGAGAATCACAGGCTCAGTCCCTGCCTCAGTCATTGCAAGCGCCTCTGATTGATTAATCACCACTATGTGGATACTGTTTTTTAGAATTGATTTAGATTAAGTGTTAGTTAGTATAATTTGTATTTTTGTAATTTGTATTTTAGTATATTTTTATATATTGTATTAAGTGTTAGTTAGTATAATTTGTATTTTAGTATAGCATATTCTTTATCTTCTACTGTCCTTATTGCTTAGTTGTGTTTTTATATTATATTATATACTTTAATTACTCTTTCTGCTGTTAAAGAATGTGTTTGTGTTGTATGTATGCTGCTGAGACCTTGAATTTCCCCTGGGGATCGATAAAGTATCTATCTATCTATCTATCTATCTATCTAAGCTAGATTTGAAGGCAGGCCGCAGGTAAAATTCAACGGGTTGCATTCGCCCCGCAGGCCAACATTGAATAGCCCTCTCCTAGAGCTTTTAAGATATTGCCACTGCTCCAACACTGAAAAGGCACTGTTAGAATCTTTGGATCAAGCCAGGTCTGCTCACATTGGTGACTGCACCAGAGCAAGCACACTTCGCAGTTCCTCCGGAAGTGAATTCTAGTTTATTTCATCATTCATTATTTTCATGTCTAGGTCTGTTTGCCGTCTTAGGTCCACCCGTCTGACATCGTCAGCCACGAACCCATGTTGAACAAGCCTATTGATACATACCTGTAGATTCTGCACACCCACTAGTCTGTTCCAGTGTGTGTTTTGTCCGAATGTGAAGGAGCCGTGCCTCATCTCTAAGGGACCAGACTTGGAAGGACCTTGACTTTGAGATGTAGCCTGCTCATGTACATGTTTTTCCTGGGCTGCGATGGACTTTGTCTGGCCTGCCAGTGCCAACCAGCCCAACATTTTGTAAAACTAGAGCATATTTTAGTCAAATGCGTGCTTGATATGTTTTTTCTTACAAATAATGTACCAAAGACACAAAGGTGATTCTATTTTCTTAACAGTAACGCCACATCTGGGGACATCAGTGATTCACAGCAGACCCGACTGATTCAGTGCATGATCAATGCTGGGAATCAAACGCTTCTCAAACTCCCAGAGTTTCTTGTCCAAGAGCAGCTGGTCTTTGGAGAGGTGTTCTTGCAGGGGGGTCCTGACATGGATGATGCGGCAGACATCGAATGGGACAGTGACAACGGGTCCAAACTGCTTCAGCGTGGTGTGGACCGAGGTCTGCTCCACTCTCCGGGGGTCAATCAGCAGCTTGGTGGGGTTGAACACGCTATTCCTGTCTGGCTCTCGGTAGATGTGCTCCAGGATGTTCACACCAGGCACGCGCCTCCACTGAGGCAGACGAAATCGGCCACTGTCTTCAAACTGCGTTTTGGGGAAGATGTGGTTCTCGATCCTGAAGACCCCTGCATTGGGATGTTGCTGCTGCAATGTGTCCATTAGCTTCTCCAGTTTACCATGTTTGTAAGGCATAATGATTTCATCAATGTCATTCAGCAGGAGGTACTTTGACTGGTACATATATCTGTATATACATTCATTCAGAGTGGTCAGCTGACCATAATAATGAATGTCACCGTGATGTAAGTCATACTTCCACCCAGTAGAGGGCGTTAGGAACTTGTGTATTGGCCAAGGCACAACTTCCAGCATACCCTCTCTCATGTAATACGTGAGGACTTTCTCAACATCTGGGCCACAGCTTGTGTTGTAAATGACAACCCTCTGAACCCCAATCAGTTTGTACACCTCCATGGTCTGTGCAAACTGTAGGGCATTATTGTACCCCCCAAAAAGGTTGGAAATGCATATAGTATATTTGTACCTAAAAGATTCTTTGACCTCCTGGTTTTGGATTGTTAAAAATGTCAAATTGTCAATGGTGTTTCGGTCAGATGTTATACTGACATATGAGGCTTGCTGTGATGTTTTAGTAGTGCAAAACACGTCTGAAGTGTGAAAAGGAAAGCCAAAGTGGTCGCTATGTATATCTACTTTTGCCTGTGAAGTCGTACACTGACCCAGAGCCCCATTAGCTTTAGCATCAGTATTACCACTGTCATTAGCATCATCAGCATTAGCATTAGCATCGCCGTTGGCGCACAGGACGCAGTAGAGCGGTTGCAGCTCCTGCCTGCAGATGATGCTAATGACCAGGATGGCCCCGCCCAGTCTGTGATCCTTAAAGGCAGACACCATGAGGTGTCTGGAGCCTGGGATGGGGCTGATGGTCTCCATGGGTGCCCGTTGCCATAGTGGTAGTGTAGACTCTGCTGATGGCAGGTCTGTCTGCGGTTCAGGCTCAGCTGAGGGTCTTTCGTTTCTCATCAGGCTCACCAGGTGTATTATTTGCTCCCACCTGAGCATCAGGAGGAGGGTAAACATGGTGATGCCAACCAACAATGATAGCTTCCTCTGTATCATGTCTGCTCAGTGCACTGGGATTCAGCATCTACAGTCTACAGAAGGATGACAGCACAACACATAAGGGTCGGATTAGGAATACATATAATAAATAAATAAGTAAGGCATAATGTATTGTCCGCCAGTCATTATCAGAAAATAAGTCCCCACAGGGCAGTATGTGGTCCCCTCTTAGACCATGGACTAATAAGATTTTTTTAATTCCTATCAAACAAATTGCAGCTGGTCTGGGTCCTATTTAAATCCCAGACCAGCTGCAACACACATAACATAATTCACTGCACTCTTTTGTCACTCTCAGTCTTCATTTCCAAAGGTCTGTTGGCTGTGCAAGAATCTGAACAGCTGTTAGATACAATCATTAACCCACTAATCATTAATAAACTAAATGTACCGCCGCCCAGTCCAGCACATTTTTTCCACAAAAATAAGTCATGTTTGTCATATTGCGTTCATTTCCTACTTTGTTCCTTTTTTGTGTGTTTGTAATTGAGTGTGTGCAGAGTGTGTGGTTGTTTTTGTGTATATGTGTGCTTCTGTGTGTGTTCATTGAGTGTGTGTGCCTGCATGTAAGTTAGTTTTTGTGTGTGTGTGTGTTTTTGTGTGTGTGTGTGTGTTTGTGTGTAGGTGTGTTTGTATGTGTGGGTGCATGTGTGTGAGGGTGTGTGTGTGTATGTGTGTTTATGTGTTTGTGTGCGTGTTTGTGCGTGTCGTGTGTGTGTGCAAGTGTACTGTTACAATTATGCATACAGAACTGGTTCCTTCCTTCAAAATACTGTAGGGGACTAGTGAATCACCATCATTTCGTGTCACAGCATAGCCGGGCTTTGAGCGCAACATACCTCGCAAACCCACTAATCGAGATTCGTAGTAGGCTACACCCCACAGGAAGTGGGATATCTGTCAAAACAAGATAGCATACACGCTAGGCGTCGTGACTCAGTGGCTCTAACGATAAGTGCATTCTCTGTTGGGATAGTGATGACAGACAAACCGAGAGGGATAAATGGCAGCAGCAAGGTTTCCCAACGTATTATACTGATATGTCGGATTTGCACTGAGTTGATTCTCAATAATACGGAACAATATGCGTTTCTGTCAGCCCATTTCACAAGATGGGGCCGCTGTGTAAATCAACTTCCTGTGGAACAGCACAGTCCCATAGACAGCAAAAGAAAAGTCCACAGGAAAGACAAAAGCAGGAAGACGTTTTACCCTGCCAATTAAGGCATCATTAACATCAACGAGGCCGGACACCTGGACACTGTGAAATAGGCTTACTCAAGCAGTTACAGGTGTGCAACATCATGATGTCAATCATGACTGATTTGTCTCTGAACGCGATCAAACGCGCCAGCCCAGTTTAGGAGCAATTAATTAAACTATTTAGTTATTCACATTAGCCTTTGCTATACTGATAAAGTTGCCTTAGCTATACTGATAAAGTATGCCTACTTGCTTCACCTTTTGTCGGGTCTAAATATTTCAAACTGCACATATTCTTCATCAAATTAACTTGGTAGCCTATTTCCTTCTAATAACTTTAACACCAATAGAAGAAAACAGCTTATGCTACATTGCTACACTCATCTCAACGTCTTATTCTAACAGAAATGGAAAGTTTCAACTAGGCTAGCCCACCTGTGACATCCCTAGCCTCCTGAGAACCAAGAAAAAAAAGTGTCCAACAATTTCTTTTTTGTTGTGATTTTCTTTCTATTTAGGATTAAAAAAAACATCTTACAATTTTTATTTTTTTAAATTTATTTTTATTTTACATTTTATAGCATGTCCCCTGTGGTGAACAAAAGGACCGTTTTAGTATGAAAAGGTAGCCATGAAAATAGACAAAAATGGACAAATTATGCTTTTAGTGGTTTTTAAATTAAGGGTAAACTTAACCAAATATAAGGGAAAATGTTATTTATCATTCTACACTACTTTATTTGCCTTTTTGGACAGTATTTCTTTTTTCTGGATTGTTCATTTCATTTTCATGTTTTTCTTTCATCTGCGATAATTCATTTTTTAGTCTTACTCTTCCTTGCTATCTTCTTGAGGCACAGGTTCATAGTCCTCATCTCTGTTTCACTCACTCATCACCTGAGAGCTCCAAATCTGATCCCCCCCCCCCCTCATTCATCCTATACAAATGATCTCCTAAATTCCCCAAAAAATCTAAATATTTTGGTCCTAGTGTCTATTCATAAAGTCACTATTATTTCAAAATGTAAATAACTTAACTTCTTTCAAAATTAATCATTCCTGACATTTTCATTAACAAGAGCATATATTGCCATGAATGCTTAATAAGAAGACACTATTTGACTTATCTCTCCTCCTTCCATAAAATGTGCTTGTTTTGATGTCAACCATTTTTGAGAACCAGGAAGAGGAAGTTCCCAGCAACCCAGCCAATCACATGATATATCATTAGAAACAAGTACCCCTGGCTGCAGCTTGCAGATCGGGGCTGGGCTCAATGTGGGGCGGAGCGCAACGTTGAGCTCAGCCCAAAATCAGCTCGTCATTACCTGTTGACCTCTCTGTGTCTGTCTATATTTACCCGGACTCGGAGTTACATTTTTCTCAACCGAATGCTGAACTCTATAAAAGCGTATCGTCCTTGAACTACTGCCCACGTTAATCATTGCCCTTCCCCCCCAGCGTTCTAGAATATGTGCTACACCATCAGCGTTTCTTGGGTAATTTAAGTAGGCCTAGGCTACGCTATAAAGATGATTACATGCAGTCTGCAACATAGGCCTATAGCAATAACATTATCAATGCATTTTATCTCTAGCCTATCGGTATTTTCTTTATAGAATAGTTTAGTAGCCTGTGCGAGTCTCAAAGGGAACATGCAACAATGAACCTCTTTAGTATTCCTATAATATATGGTCAACAACAAGATAAAGGTCTGCTATTGGCCTCTATAGCCTATTGTTTATACATACATTTAATTGGGTGTGATCGCGGTACAAAAATCACATAACTCGCAATCAGAAGTGTTCGCGCAATAAAATCAGTTCATTTTGCCATAGAGACGGGTGTTACAACTGTTATTTTCATTTAATTGCATTTGCTATGACTATATAAATGGCACTCATGTTAACTTGAAACAGAGGGACTGAAGATATGAATGACATGTGATTGAAGTCCACACGCTCAAATTTCACGAAGCAAACTTAAACAAACAGTTGCGGTTTAAAAAATAAATAAAAAATCGCGATGCTTGAATTTTGCACCTTTTTCTTAATATCTCTGGTCGTATTTAAGTAGACCATTCATATTTGGATGGCTGTAAGATTCTACATAATTACATGATATTTGTCTATTTACGTTTCCGTAGCTACACCATCTTGAGAATAAAACACTGTTACATTTGTACCACTGTTACTATTGCACCAGTTCTCCCCTACGCACTAGGCTATACCCAGTACTGTTAGCCTAACAGCGAGAGTCTAACCTCCGTGTTTTTTTCTCTTGAAGTCGAGGAAATGCTTTTATGGATTTAAGCATTCTTCCCAGAGATTATGTTGAGAAATATAACTTGGACAGTAGGAAACAAGGTAGGCCCTGAAGCGTGAGAAGACGTGCTGAAGGTGGGCTGAGCTCAACGTTGCGCTCCGCCCCACATTGAGCCCAGCCCCGATCTGCAAGCTGCAGCCAGGGGCTTCTCGAAATCCCAGGATGTCCTCTTTAAAAGACCACAGGAATTGTGAAATCTATAGAATAGCTCAAAGGGAAATAGACAAGTGCTATTTCAAGAAAAAATCCTTGTATATGGGTCTAGAGGCATTTCTTAGTAAAAGTTGGGAACAGGACTTTTTATCATAATTAGCATGTACTGAATCCAACTAGCCCTGTTCCCAAGCAGAATTTTGAGTTTTTGACCATCTAATTAGCATAAACAAAATGGCTGCCAAAATGGCGATTTTGGGCACCTTCTTCGGACGGGCATTATTATACCATGTAAATAAATTAATATTGTTCACATCTGTGATTTCTGTGAACAATATGAATTAATTTACATGGTATAAGGACATCCGCCCAATGAAAGTGCCCAAAATCGCCATTTTGGCAACCATTTTGTTTATGCTAATTTGATGGTCATAAACTCAAAATTCAGCCTGGGAACAGGGCTAGTTGGATTCATCACACCTTACTTATGTTAAAAAGTCCTGTTCCCAACTTTTACTAAAAAATGCCTCTAGGAAGCACATATCTCAAAAATATCACCTGTCTAAAAGGGGTATGCATCTAGAACTTATGTCCACTACAGAGGACATAGGTCTATGGATTGGTTCTCAGGACAGGAGGCTAGGCATCATCTCCTCGCCGGGCTCGCTACACATTTCACATATCTGCTCTCACGCAGGTATAGTTGGGTCATCTATGGCAGTTCCGTGACCGTGAAGAGCGAAGGTTTGTTTCTCACTGGATTTGTCATCTATAATGATTAAAGAAAAAAAATAGCCGGGTGCCCCTCACAAAAATGTGGGGAAATTGTGAGAGCCCTATATCCAAAATGGCTGCCGTCAGCCAAGCTGGAAATGGAACTTTTTAACGGTTTTGCCCACAGTGCGGCATAATACATGATTTCTGAGACTATTTGGGTCAAAAAATTCATAAATGATGTAGATTTATTGATTTGACCTATTTTTTTACCTTCAAATTCAAGATGGCTGCCAATTTTTGGCTCTTTAAATGTCAATTTTTCAAAATCGACATAGAGCCTTAATATTAGGCTCAAATGGAAATTCTGCTCATACTGAGTTCAGTTATGGACAGTAGAATTACAAGATACTCATAGGTCATCAGATGTCTGTCGCTTTTTAAATGTATTTATTTATTATGATTTATTTATTGAATTAACTAAAAAGACTCTCCATCTGAATCTGTTGAATCTCTACACTGACTCCTCTCATCATCACTGCTACTCTCATCTGAGCAGTCATGAGGTGTGAGCTGCTGGGGCAAGGGGGGCAGGGGTGTGTGACACAGTGGTCGACAATTTCCGTTCACTAGTTCCCAGCCGTGACCAATGGAAGAATGATTCTCTTGCAGGTTATAATGGAGCTGGAAATATTTAAGGTAGTTTGTCCTTTCCATATGAAGATTCATCATCAGGTGGGACACAGATTGTACACTTATTCTTCAGTTTGTGCCATTTGGAAACTCAACATACGCAACATGCATGCTTACGCTTAATCAACAGGATCACCTCTGACTTGCTGCGAGACGTAAACTGCTTGGACAAACACATATGTGTCCTCACAGTCTAGAATAATAGGTTCAGTGTACTTATTGGCTCTCACCTTTGCATAGGCAAAGAGCAGCATTGTATCTGCTTATGGATGTCTAAAGACATAGTCAACCATTAGCCACGCCAGTGCTCAGGTTGGTTGACGTTTCTTCCTCGCAGTATATGATGTCACTCTGCACCTGACTGACTTGTCTTTTCAGCTGTTCCTTTACAAGTTTCTGTAGTCTGACCTTGTTTCTGGAATTAACAATGACCAGGTTCCCTGGTGCTGCTGAATTCAACCAACTCATGGTTAATTCCGGAAACAAGGTCAGATTACAGAAACTTGTAAAGGAACAGCTGAAAAGACTAGTGGGTCAGATGCAGGGTGACATCATATACTGTAAGGGTGAAACATCAACCAACATTATGCCTATGCAAAGGTGAGAGCCAGTAAGTACACTGGACCTGTTGTTCTAGACTGTGAGGACACATATGTGTATGTCCAAGCAGCTTACATTTCACAGCAAGTCAGAGGTGATCTGCTGATTAAGCACAAGCATGCGTTAATCATCTGCCATGACATGCTCTAGGAAGAGGTTGCAGATATCATCAATTAATGGCAGTGACCACACCTCAGGGTTCTATGGGCATGGGAAGAAGAAGGTGTTGGAGAAGGTGAAGATCAATTCTGAGGCAAGAGAGCGACTGGGACTAGTGGGTGAGAGTCTGGAATTAAAACATGAAGTCGGAGCGGATATGAAGGCATTTGTCCTCTCCGTCATTTATGCTGGGAGTGCAGATGTGAGCTGCGGGCAGGCCAGAGTTTCCAAATGGCACAAACTGAAGAATAAGTATACAATCTGTACGGCTGGGAACAAGTGAACGGAAAGTGTCGACCAGTGTGTCACACCCCCTGCCCCAGCAGCTCACACCTTACTGTATGACTACTCAGATGAGAGTAGCAGTGATGATGAGAGGAGTCAGATGGAGAGTCTTTAGGTAATTCAATAAAGAAATCATAATAAATAAAATTATTTCAAAACGACAGACATCTGATGACCTATGTTTAAGTTGTAATTTTACTGTCCATAACTGAACTCAGTATGAGCAGAGCTTCCATTTGAGCCTAATATTAAGGCTCTATGAGGATTTTGAAAAATTGACATTTAAAGAGCCAAATATTGGCAGCCATCTTGAATTTGAAGGTCAAAAATAGGTCAAATCAAAACATCTACATCATTTATGAATTTCTTGACCCTAATAGTCTCAGAAACAATGTATTATGCAGCACTGTGGGCAAAATCATTAAAAAGTTAATTTCCAGTTTGGCTGTCGGCAGCCAAATTTCCCTACATTTTTGTGAGGGGCACCCCGGCTAATTTTTTTCTTTTACCTTTATAGATGACAAATCCAGTGAGAAACAAACCTTAGCTCTCCACGGTCACGGAACTGCTATAGATGACCCAACTAGTAGGCAGGCAAGAGCGTTCCGTCCACGTTGCACTAGCATCACTAGAGGTGATAAAGTAGGCCAGTGTTTCCCAAACTTTTTTTCTGGGGACCCACTTTTTAAAAATGACAGACCATCGCGACCCATCTCACTTCAGATTTAACATGCAACCTGCATGCAATCATATTGTTTTAGGCCACAGGTTCTCAAACTTTTCTTGGGGGTATTCTTGCATGCTACGCAGTCGTCACTCTTCAGCATATACGCTGTTCCTATATTTCTAAAGAGAGATGTTGTAGGCCAGTGTTTCCCAAAGACTGGGTCGCGACCCACGGGTGGGTCGCAGGAGATTTTATTTGGGTCGTCAGCACAATTTATGTTGTCTAATAGGCCTAACTTATACCATTTAGCCAGGAAAGCTATCAGTTTTCTATTAGGATATAGTTTATTTACCACAATCACGTCCCTCTGTGCAATTTTGCATTTAGAATAGCTCTGAAACTGGGGGGGGCGAACGCGTCGCAGAGGGGACAGCGTGGACATTTCACTCCCAAAATGAAACATTTCTGTGTGGCGCCTGCCATGGACCTCGCAGTTGCAAAATGCAAGGGACATGAATCAGCCTATTTGCACGAACATTAACGGACTCCAGCTCTTCAATTTGACTGATTAAAATCTAGTCAACTAAAGCAGACATCCGTATACCGGACATGGCTATTCAATTTGCCTCATAGACTGTAGATACACTGTAGTTTTAATTGTAGATGCACTCTTTAAAGTTAATAGCAACCTCCTCACATTCCTTATTATTTCGGATTTAAAACGCTTAACAGTGCATAATATTAGCCTACTATTTAAATGGACATTTTAAACACTTTCCTCTCGTTTTCCACCTCGCAAACTCTACTAGGCTACAATAAAGGCGCATTATCTTTTGACTATTGCAAAAGCCAGGGCCGGAGTGGGGCCACTTTTCAGCCCGGGAGTTTCAGGGCCAAGACCGGCCCACTTTTTTAGTGGTGGTGGAAATTGGATAAATAAGGCAACATTTCAGCTCTTATCCTGTAGTTTTTATTATAGGATATATTCCCCTATTCCACAAGGATAGGTTGATAAGTTAACAAAAACAGGAAGGAAGAAATAAAGCATTTGAAATGTATTCCACAATTCCACTAAGAGGCATATTGAACTACTGTTTACATGTTTTTTTCTGCATGGGTCAGCTATGTTGTTGTTTGGTGATTTGCTCCTTTACTACACCCACTTCTGAGCAAACAAGGCATGCACGTTGATCATACCCTACTGCTGTCATATAGCCTACTGCTCTTTCTTACATAAAATAACTTTAATCCATAAGGTTAACTCTATTATCCTTTCTACTTGTCCCTGTAGTCATAGCTAATTTCGGGCTCATAATTTTCAGCGGGGGACTGGCTGATCTGCTCAGAGGCTACTTTTGTTTTTATGCCTAGGCTATACACAGATCAAGCTTGAGTTGTGTTATCAATATTTGCATAATATTTGCAAAGTCTATGAATCGCCATATTGGATGATACAAAAAGGCTAATATTTTAATTAATTTAATATGTTACTTGCGACGCTACAACGTCCAGTAGGTTAGCCCAATTACGCCGTTATAATCATGGCTATCTCTCTTTACCAGTTGCCACATGTCTGTCCTCTTCAAAAAAAAATTGGAAGTTTGGCACATTTGGCAGCATTTTCTTCCAATACTTTTCGTCTTTTTTTCCTGGACCCAACCAATTAACTTTTCTTGTGAGGGGAGAACAACCCATGCAGAGGCTGCGGTGTTAGGCATAGAATGCAAACGTGTGTAGCCAACTTTAAGAGAAGATAGATTAACGTGACAAATGTCAATATTTTTCCCTCGACCGGCCCAAAAGTGAAGCGGCCCACCGGGAATTCTCCCGATTACCCACTCTGGGCCTGGCAAAAGCCTCTTGTTCTTACAACAAAGCTTGTCACAGTCTTGGTATACGGTCTACAAACAAACGTTCTCCAGAGGAAAATGCGCATTCAACTTTCCAAATAAAGAAACCTCCACAAATAGGCTAGCAACTTAGCCTACAACTGCCAAGGCGTAACCGTTAACAAAACCTCACCGGTTTCACAAAAACCAGCGTCGTGTGCACGGCCCCTAAGATCTTTTCCTCAGTGGTTCCATGTTGGCAGCATGTTGGTGGAATGAGTTACCCAGTGCTCTCCGTTCACTGTGATAGTTTTGGGTCTTTCAAGAGGGCTCTAAAGGCATCTGTTCAACATGCACTTTAGCGTTTCTTGTGTTATGGTTTAGTCTAATTGTTTATTTTCATTAGGCTATTAATTGAATTAACATCGTTGCTTATGATATTCTTCTTAATAGTCTTACCAACTTTTTAAATTGTTTAGCCTACTGTGAAATTTAACTGTATTTATATGTCGCTTTGGACAAAAGCGTCTGCCAAATCCCATAACCATAACCATATGGCTCTATGGAAACCAATTGACGGAAATCCATTTTAGCGAGATGGAAGTAATATTTACAGCATATATTAAAAGCATATTTACAGTCGCATTTATTAGTCACATTGTCTCAAATTTTTGTCGCAAAATGCGACCATTGGTCGCAGTCTGGAGCCATGCATTTGCTTCACATAGGCTATTCTAACCTTTAACTCTGCTACATGGAAATCCTGGCGTAGGATATTAAGAATCACACGTGTGGGTTTTAGATTTGGTAATTTCCCTGCGTTCTTTTGTTGTACATTAGCATCTCTTATAGCACAGTTTCCCTGATCCTCCTCACCACCAGCTGCTGATATAGAGACGTTCTCAGATATAACTGTCAGGAGAAGTAGGCTACTGCAGTTTGTATTATATGGTGTTAGGAGTGTGGAAGCTGTGTTTGCACCAGAGCTCTGCCTGCTCTCCTGCATTATGTTACGTCTTACATTAAATGAGCATTAACCTCACACACATTCTTCATATGCGTCACACATCTATTATTATTCTAACTATTAAACGTCCACCATCATTATCCACATACCTGTCAACACTCCTGTTTTTCCCGGGTTTCTCCCGTATTTCAAGGTCATTTCCCAGCACCCTCCCGTTTTGTTATTTCTCCCGGAAAACTCCCGTAATTTGCATGGCCATCAAACTTCATTTTAAAATCATGCAGCATTCAGGTTGCCAGATTGTGTATGAAATACACCCTACACATACACGATCACTTAGTTTCAATTTCAACCGTTTAAGCGGGTGCCAACTGCGCAGCCTGAGTCTCGTCGTTAGCAAGCGGGCTAGATGAATGGCCTACTCCAGGAATTAAAACCCACTCTACGACAAAAATCAAATACGTCGGCAGTGAACAAAGCAAGGCAAGACTGTTGGCAACGTATTGCAGATCGGGTAGCCTAAATGCCTAAAAGTAAAGTTTTATTTCCACATGTTCTTCAAATATGTGTTACGGAGGATTCATAGCTTGCGGAATGTCTGAAATGAGTTGAAATAATTAAATTGCCTATTTTCAGTTCATAGAAATGCCTACAGATGCAACACAATTTAGAAGTGGGCATATAGATTACAGTAATAGGATAATTGAATGTTTAAGTAGCCCCCATTGACTGATTTAGTGTATGCCTAATCCTGTAAATATTTCAGATTCAACACCATTGCCAAACGCACATGGCAGCAGGTGAAAATGAAACACAAACACATTATTCAGAATAGTAGGTTTATATAGTTATAGCTTGCATATTTCTTAATTATGAAAACATGTAGGCTATGCTTATAGCCTTCACTTGGCCTCTGTTTTACAGCTAACAAGAAAAAGGTGTCAGAACACTACTAATATATATATATATAGCGGTCTCTAAAACCCCTCGAAGAGAGCACCTCACGATTTGCGCTCCGATGTCGTATGGATCATCCAGGTACGCCGACATATAGGCTAGTCTCGAATAGTCTCGAATTGTTAGTGGAGGGGTGGTAGCTTATAAAGGACGGTGTGGTTAACGGAAACCTCGGGTTAACCAAGCACATAACCTGCTCGGAGCAGGTTTGAGATGCAGCGTAAATTGCCATGGCAGCATACCTCGGTTAAAACCTATCCACCTTTCGTATACGGGTTATAGGGAACTTACGCCACACGTGATCAAGTTACTCTCGAAGTTACCCAGATAAGCCAGTAACCGCGCTTCGTAGTACAGGCCCCAGAACTAGCTGTTGTGAAATTGTTGGGAATTTAATTGATTAACACATCACATAAACTGTTATTGAGTGTTGTTGATACACTGAACTTGTTCCCTCGGAACCAAATCTGACAGCAAGCAACTTTGGAGTTTTGGAAGTAGGCTGCAGGCAGGTCCAGGCAGGTATGGTGGATACATAACTGGCATGCTTAAGGTAATGGTAAGGTAAAAGCAACGACCGAAATGCAGTGTTGAAACACGTGTATGAAACGTATTAAATATTAAAACACAGATCCGGTATAAACACTGCCCCCCTCCCCCCGAAAAAAAATCTCCCGTTTTTGGAAAGCTAAATGTTGACAGACTGTATGATTATGAATTATCATGGATTTTAATTTTTGCACAAAAAATAATAATTGTCAACTTGTTTCCATGTTCATTCTGAATGCTGTTCATGTCGTGGTTTTTTCAATCCTCAAATAAATGTGTGTGTGTGTGTGTGCGTGCGTGCGTTTTGGTCCCCAAAGTGCTAATACAATCATCAGCTGTGTCTGAGTTGGAGGCTCAGTTTAGCCGATTTAGTCAAGCATAAAGCTATTGTTTCCTCATTTTTGATAAAACAGAAATATAATTAGATAACATCAAATATCTCGAGTTGTGATATTTGTATGTTTTAAGGTCTTTGCCCTATACATCTAAGTGTCAAAGTAAAATATTCATAATAAGGAATTAATAGGCTATTGCCTTTAAGTCCAGACAGATAGATTATAATTGTGACTTTTTTTTTCTTAATCTAAATGAGATGAAAATACTCTAAAAAAGTATGTTTTATCTCGTCAGATATGAGTAATGTTCATTTTAGAGTGCATTATAAGTACACAGTACTCTCGCATGCTGAGAACCACTCACCTCGGCCACTGGACACAAATCTCCTTTCCTGGATCGGAGGTTGTCCAACTCCTTCCCTGTACTACGAAGCGAGGTTATCTGGGTAACTTCGAGAGTAACTTGATCACGTGTGGCGTAACTTCCCGACTAACCCGTAGGCTACTACGAAAGGTGGATATGTTTCAACCGAGGTATGCTGCCATGGCAATTTACGCTGCATCCAGGGTTAACCCGAGGTTTCCGTTAACCACACCCTTTATAAGTACCACCCCTCCACTAACAATTTCTCCCGAGACATGTCGGCGTACATGGATGATCCATACGACATTGGAGCGCAAATCGTGAGGGACTCTCTTCGCAGGGCGAGGGGTTTTAGAGACCGCCAGATTGTCAGCCGAAGGAATTCGTTATCTTTGTCAGATGATCTAGGAAGACGTCTCATAGCAATGCCCGTACGTGGGCATTCATGTATTCCATTGGTGATGCTGAACATCTGAGCAAGAATAGCCTACTGTATGTCCGAAAATAAATCGGACATAGGCCTACAGTAGCATATGCTGAACATCTGAGCAAGAATAAATCGGACATAGCCTATAGTAGGCCTAATAAATTAAAATCACCATTTTAACAAACGTATTGAATTGAATGTCATATTACTACCCTGGCCTGCACATAAAGGCTACACATTACCACAGCACCAGAATCCGACCGAATGCCTCCCTCAACCCCCTCCATAATCGGCCTTCCACTATTATTTGCGATGGCCAACTCCTCTGCTACTGTAAAACACTCTGGTGCCTTACAGTAGTGTTCAAAGACACCTTTTTCTTGTTAGCTGTAAAACAGAGGCCAAGTGAAGGCTATAAGCATAGGCCTACATGTTTTTATAATTAACAAATATTAATGCAAGCTATGACTATATAAACCACTATTCTGAATAATGTGTTTGTGTTTCATTTTCACCTGCTGCCATGTGCGTTTTGCAATGGTGTTGCATCTGAAATGTGCACAGGATTAGGCATACACTAAATCAGTCAATGGGGCTAGCCTACTTAAACATTCAATTATCCTTATTACTGTAATCTATATGCCCACTTCTAAATTGTGTTGCATCTGTAGACATTTCTATGAACTCAAAATAAATAAGCAATTTAATTATTTAAACTCATTAAATACATTCCGCAAGCTATTAATCTTCCGTATTTGAAGAACATGTGGACATAAAACTTTACTTTTAGGCATTTAGGCTACCCGAACTGCAATACGTTGGCAACAGCCTTGCCTTGTCGACGTATTTGATTTTTGTCGTAGAGTGGGTTTTAATTCCTCATAACTTGTCATAATAATTGTGCATTCCTCATCCGTAAAATAAGGTGAACGCGTCATCACTGAAAGTGGTGATTTGCGCTGCAACCCGTCTTTTATGTGAACGCGCACAAACTCCAATGAGGTTAACACCGGGGGGATATTCCATCAACCTCGCTAAAGGCCAAACCTGGCTTATTTCGATAAGTCTCGCTAATTTTAGTGAGAATTCCGTTCCATTAATGAGGTTAACGTGAATCCCAGTTTGGTAACCATGGGAATGTATGCCACAGAACTAACCTGCTCCGTAGCAGGTTAACTTTCAAGCTAAATTAAGCTGTGTTGCAAAAAAAACCAATCAGTCGGAAAACGAGTCCAAAAAGATGGTTCCGTCAACCTGTGCTCTCGTCACCTGTAGCCTACAACTTCAAAAATAGAAGTAGGCCTATATAAATGTTTTTTCCGACAGTGCACCAAGCATGGATTTACACATTCACTAGCTCCAAGGAATGTATTTAGATGATACGATTCAAAATGTTTTAACTTCACATGCGTGTGGTTCTAGGAATCGTGCTACTCTGCGTCACTTACGTTCGGTGGTGGTGTAACGTGCTGTGAGACGGCATAGGAAAAGAATTACAGTTTTGCGTGTTCGCAGGTTCGCTTCCCATACGAAGTATTAAGGCTACATTGTTTATCACCTTGATAATGGCATTTTTAGTTATAATCTTTGATGAAAGACATAGGGCCTATGTCTACTGCTGATAAAGGCTCATGCACATTTGGTATGCTGTTCAGCTTTGCCAGTGGGCTATATATCTGATGCAAGCCAAAGGATAATTATTCTGTAGCCTAGGCAGCTAATAATTAAGACTGCTTCATGTGTCGACGATTGTTCATGAATGTCAAATCAACTGTGTGCTACACAGATTAAATACTAGGCATACATTGAATTGAAAGCCATTGCATTTCAGATAGTTTTATTTCAAAACACTTTGGGACTTATGGGAGACAATAGCCTATTATGTTGATACTAATTTATTTTATGACCACCTACACCTAGACAATAATTTGGAGTGAATGAACTCTTTTAATCTAAGAACGTAAGCTAGGCTATAGATAGTTTTGAATATCTATATGCATATCCATAAGTTGTTTTTGAGTTTATACTATTTATTCATGCACTCGTTTTGTTCAAGCATAGACTGTAGACCTATGTGTTCAAGAGTGAAGCCAATCAAACTTGCAATTGATTTCAAAACCATTAGCATTGTTGTTTTAAATGTATGCTTTCATTATTCTCCCATTTCTGTAGGCAATCTATTTTTTTCTCTCGATGTTAAATTTGATGACTTTCGATGGAAATCCTGTAGATGGCGCTTGCCAAATCGAACAGAAATCGTCTAGTATTGTCTTAATTTTACGACATATATCCTCTTTTCGTCAATCTACTGTTTTGGTCTACTGTTCTACCTCGTGCACGAGCAGAGATGAAGCTGACTTCAACCTCGCTTGAATAAACGAGACCAAGATGCCGCTAACTTGAGTTAATGGAACGGCTTCAGCCCCAAGTGGAAGTCTACGCTAATTCAAGCCAGGCTATTTCTGTTAAGTGCCGCCTTCATTAGCGAGGTTGATGGAATATCCCCCGGCTCAACAAATCAACTTCATAATCAGCGTCGTAGTACCGATTAACACCACTAAAGATAACCAGGTTTTGTCAACCGCGGTTTAACAAAGTAACCCTGGGTTACATCTGGGTAGGTTAAGCTCCCTTCGTAGTACAGGCCCCAGGTTTGAGATGCAGCGTAAATTGCCATGGCAGCATACCTCGTTTAAAACCTATCCACCTTTCGTAGTACGGGTTAATTGGGAAGTTACGCCACACGTGATCAAGTTACTCTCGAAGTTACCCAGATAAGCCAGTAACCCCGCTTCGTAGTACAGGCCCCTGAGAGTGTCACAGACGCCTGCACAGTTGCAGTTGACAAACTTCAGAAGGTAGTCTGGTACAATGGGATCTGGTGTGACTGGTGCATAATCATGTTCTCCTTGTTTCTATCCACACTCAAGGACATCTAGTGATGGATTTTGTAGCAGTAGCCAATCTCTGGTCTGGAGATATGCCCGCAGAGAGTGCTGTTCTGCAGCTCCTGTAGTCGGAGGTAGTTTCTAAGGCTTAGAAGTTATGTTGTCCTCATGAGTTTTACATTTTGTTTTACATGTTGCTCACTGTCTACCCTCCACGTTGGACACTCTTTTTTCTCTCTCTCTCACACAGACACATTTATGCACATTGACTCTCTCACAAACACATTCACAACCACACACACACATCTACAAACACATTCACAACCACACACACACACACACACCTATGCACATTGACTCTCACAAACACATTCACAACCACACACCCACACACACACAAACACATATGTACACACTAAATAAAGTTCACACCTTCACTGACACTGTCTCTCTCTCTCTCTCACTCTCACACACACACACACACATACACGCACACATACAGACACATAATACAAAATGTCCTTTCTCACACACACCATGTTGAGACAAAACTATCTGTGATTATAGTACCAGTGTGTTACAGTACACGCAAAGTGTGTGTGAGTGTGTGTGTGAGAGAGAGAGAGCCCAATGCGGAGTTAACAAACTGAGTTAATATTTTTGTAAATATTTTATTATATCTTTTCATGGGACAACACTGAAAAATACACTTTGCTACATTGTAAAGTAGTGAGTGTACAGCTTGTTTAACAGTGTACATTTGCTGTCCCCTCAAAATAACTCAACACACAGCCATTTATGGCTAAACCGCTGGCAACAAAAGTGAGTACATCCCTAAGTGAAAATGTCCAAATTGTGCCCAAAGTGTTAATATTTTGTGTGGCCACCATTATTTTCCAGCAGTGCCTTAACCCTCTTGGCCATGGAATTCACCAGAGCTTCACAGGTTGGATGTTAGAGACCTTGCGCTCCTCTACCTTCCATTTAAGGATGCCCCACAGATGCTCAATAGGGTTTAGGTCTGAAGACATGCTTGGCCAGTCCATCACCTTTACCCTCAGCTTCTTTAGCAAGGCAGTGGTAGTCTTGGAAGTGTGTTTGGGGTCGTTATTATTTTGGAATACTGCCCTGTGGCCCAGTTTCCGAATGTTCTGCTTCACTATGTGATATGTGTATGTCACAGTACATGTTGGCTTGACTGTAGGCAAGACATATTTGTCTTTGTACTCCTCACCTGGTTCCCGCCACACACACTTGAAACCATCTGAAACAAATAAGTTTATCTTGGTCTCATCAGACCACATGGTTCCAGTTATCCATGTCCTTAGTCTGCTTGTCTTCAGCAAACTGTTTGCCAATTTGATGCAGTGTGCGGTGTATGATCTGAGCACTGACAGGCTGACCCCCACCCCTTCAACCTCTGCAGCAATGCTGGCAGTACTCATACATCTATTTTCCAAAGACAACATCTGGATATGACACTGAGCATGTGCACTTCTTTGGTCGGCCTTGGCGAGGCCTGTTCTGAGTGGAACCTGTCCTGTTACACCGCTGTATGGTCTTGGCCACCGTGCTGCAGCTCAGCTTCAGGGTGTTGGCAATCTTCTTATATCATACATGGGCAACATACGGCCCGCGGGCCACATCCAGCCCGTGGGCTTTCCCTGACCGGTCCGCGTAAGGTCCGTGAAAGAACAATAGTCAAGAGCCTAGCATAGAGATAATGCATGCAAATCAATATCGTTGTTTTTATTTTGAAAGCGACTGCTATTTGTACGCCCATACATTTGTGCGTGGATGCATACGACGTAAACACCCTCACTGATGTGCTGGTGAATAGAATTTATGCTTCTGCGTCGACACAATGCAGTTGCCTTTACGTCGGCGTAAACCTTTCAAAGTTTTGTGTCTCTTATGTCTGCGTCGCTCACCACCGCAAAGGTTGTTAGAACGAACTCCTACTGCTGCTCGTTGGCGATACGAAGTGTTCATTTCAAAACGTTACTGGCAGATAGACAGTTTACAATCGGATAACCCCGTAATTGTAACCAAAATATGTCTGAGTTTATTTGCAAAGCTTATGTTAGCGAACTAGTATGATGCTACTACCCACAGGTTGCTTGAAGCAGCCGGCTCAACACACAGAGCGAGTTCACCAATCACAGTTATGTGCATAAAGTTAAAGCAAAAACATAGCCTACATTTTTTAAATAGTTTTCTTTGTGCATGTTGATTAACTAATGACAGCCTACTATTGTCTGCTCCACATTTTCGTAGTCTAATTAGAGTTAATTTAATGATGGTAATGATTTAATGATGAAATATTGCTGAGTGTTGATGAAATGGTGGCACAGGCCTATCGGTTGTACTGACTCCTTCACATTTTCATGACCTAGCCTAATTATATAGATATTGTAGTACTTTTTTATATCAGTCTTTGAAAACTGAAAAAAATATCAATGTCAAAAAATCATTTTCGAGAATGAGGATTAAATACTGGACATAGATTAAATATTGCTGTTTTTCCTTTGTCTCCCTCACATTTTCATCTGTTCTTACGACTAGTAAACAAAACCATATGATTTACTTAATGTTATACAAGAACAGAATAGAATTGAACAGAATTGAGTTCAGACTTGAGTTCGGTATTTTGAGTCCGGCCCTCCTCAACAGTCCCAGTTTGTCATGTGGCCCCTTGGGGAAATTAGTTGCCCACCCCTGTCTTATATCCTAGCCATCTTTATGTGGAGCAACAATTATTTTTTTCAGAACCTCAGAGAGTTCTTTGCCATGAGGTGCCATGTTGAATTTCCAGTGACCAGTATGAGAGTGTGAGAGCGATAACACAACATTTAACACACCTGCTCCCCATTCACACCTGAGACCTTGTAATACTAACGAGTCACATGACACCGGGGAGGGAAAATTGGGCCCAATTTGCACATTTTCACTTTCACTTCAGGGGTGTACTCACAAGCGGTTTAGACATTAATGGCTGCTTGTTGTGTTATTTTGAGGGAACAGTAAATTTACACTGTTATACAAGCTGTACACTGACTACTTTACATTGTAGCAAAGCGTCATCTCTTCAGTGTTGTCCAATGAAAAGATATAATAAAATATTATACAAAAATGTGAGGGGTGTACTCAGTTTTGCGAAATTCTATAACTAGTGTCAAGCCTGAGACACTGCCTCCAATTACAGGAGCTGCAGCACAGCACTCTCTGCGGGTATATCTCCACTGGATGCCCTTGAGTATGGATAGAAACAAGGAAAACATGGTTATGCACCAGTCCCTACAACAGATCCCGGACTACCTTCTGAAGTTTGTCAGCTGCAACTGTGCAGGGGACTGACACTCTCAGGTGCTGCTGTTAAAAGCAAAGAGTCACGTGTATTTCTGCTAGTTGGAACTGTCATGGTAACTCTTACCAGAACATCAACCAGCCAGATTATAACAGGAGTGAGGGAGGGCAGGGGAGTTGGATGAGGTTTTTAAATTTTAAACCGATTAAGAAAGTTTTGTTTTGTAATTGTTCAATAAAACCACTTGTTATGGATTTTTATGGACTTGGATTCATTTTTACTCAAAACTAATGGCTGGGATAGATTCAGCACCCCTACAAACCCCTAGTTAGACATCTCAAAAGCTAATATTGGTAAAAAAAAAATGTTTTCATAATTTTCGCCCAGTCCCTGGGCACCCGAAACTAGATGGGCTCTCCAGGTGTTTCCCCGAGGATTTGGCCGTGGATAAATTGGGAGGTGTTACTAGACACCTATAGGAACACATAGTAAAAAAAGCTATTGGTAAGACATTTTTTAGCAGATTGGCGAAAAAAAAAGCCTAACTTTCCCTAACTATTGTGGATCTTGGTGTGCAGTAGGAATGTCTCAAAATTACGTCATCGATATAAAAGCAAAAAGGAGATTCACAAATGCAGATTCCACATACAAAGTCAAGCATATTTATTTTCAAATCTCGAAAATATATTTACAGACATGTTTATTTATATAAATTTGTTTATTTATTTGTATGTCACATTTTTATATTTGTATTTTGTATTTGGATATTTATAAATGTATATGTTTATATATCCTTTTATATATATTTAAATCATTTTGAGACAATCCTCACTCCATACCTAGCTGTTTTGCCTGCATTGCTGAGTGTCTTGGCCAAGGCACACTTGTGAAATGAATGTTCAATCTCAATGAAATGTATTTCTGGTTTAACTAGATGTACCGCATAGCGGTACAAAATATGACCGCCGCTCAGTCCTGTACAGCCGTTCCGCGAAAATAAATCACACTTCAATTTGTCTCCATATTTTACTCCATCTCCCACTCTTGAAACTTTTGTGTATGCTTGTTTGGCATGCCTGAGTGTGTGCTGCACAGAAAGTAGCCTACTGGTGCTGAAAAGTTGAATAGATTGTGGAATAGCCAAAGAAGATGTAGCATTGTTATAAAACCTTTAAAATCTCTAAACAATCACAAGTAGGGCAGTTCATCACAGTTCATCCATTGCAACTGATTGATGAAAGGTCATTTACACCTGTAGGCTACATTGTATTTGGGAAAAGCAAAAGGTATCAGCATAATGCTATTTATGTATTTATTTGTTTGTTTGTTTGTTTGTTTGTTTGTTTATGAACAAAAACATCTCTGTCAGTTCCATGCCGTTTTAAACAGCTTTAAAAAACAAAGGTCATTTTTGGATGGATGGATTTTTTGTGAATGTTTCTTCTTCTACACAAGGGCGCGGGAAGGGGGGTGCTGAGGGTGCTGCAGCACCCCCTGCTGGCAGAAGATAGATTTTTTAAAAATTATTAGGCCTATATATTTTTTTAAATAATTACTAATTCGCTGTCTGACATTATTTATATTTTTGTATGTGAAATGATGAGTCAAATAGCAAAAAAGGGTTATGGATAGGTTTGAATATAGGCTACTAAAATCGTCGGACATCCATTATTTTTGTTATTCAGCACCCCTGGTCAAAAATAGGTTCCCGCGCGCCTGCTTCTACATAAGATTTTAGTCATCTTTAGTTCATGTAATACTTAATTGTCAATGCACAAATTAAGTAACAGTAGTCTGAAACGTTATTGTTAATGCACAAATTAAGTAACAGTAGTCTGAAACGAAATGCTGTTTTACATGTAACCAGTGGTGCAAATAACTGACATGTCCAAATGGGCCTTGATGAAATGCGTCGCTAGACTGTTCATACACATTTTAACGGGCCAAAGTTGAAGAACTGTTGTCCGTTATTGTTCGTGCAAATATAGGCTGATTCATGTTCCCTTGCATTGTGTAACTGAGGTCCATGGCTAGTCTGGCTTTCACCAGACCAAGCTCAATCTTTTAAGAAATAAAAAAATAAATAGCGGGCAGATCAGGCTGGGTTCACCCCAGCCTAGTCCATGGCACCCGATATTGTTTAATTTTCCGATTGAGATATCCACGCTCTGGCTATTCTAAATGCAAAAATGCATCAGGGAGTTATGACAAAACTGTAACTAACAAACTAGATCCTAATAGAAAGCTGTTAGCTTCCCTAAGCTACAGGTAGGCTTATAAGGTAGGCCTATTTACAACATAAATTGTCAATAGGCTATGCTGGCGACACAAATAAAATCTCCTTTGGAAAGATTACGCCTTACGCCTTACAGTATCAAGCGGACTTAAACTGCCATATTGTGGCGAAAAGTTAAGGAAAGTAGCCACTTCTAAATGGGACCCACTACACAGTAGCTTAAGGTGTGTTGCTAAAGCAACCATAATGAAATGAAAGTGTCATTGTTTGGATACTTCACAAACACGTGCTTTTTAATTTCACAGACTACAACTACCAAGCTGGAATCAAAGCACATCGATTCCCCTCTCACACACCCTGCACGCACTTAAAACGAAATAAACAGGCGTCTTAGTCTCACGCATGTATAGGCAAAACTGTATCAGCAACGTTGGTAAATCTTCCATTGCACAGAATGATTTTTGTAGCACGTGCAACAAATGACAGTCGAAAGATACAATTACAGTGCTGCTATCAATTTGCTTGGTATATCCGCATTTCTAGTTTTCTACAAATGCAATCAATCAAATTGGCCTCCATCACTCAACCAACACTAATGGTAACATTACCTAGGTCCTTATTGATATTATAAGATTAACGTACCTGCAGTAAAAACCAAGCATGTCCGATAAACATCCTCAGATTTATGTCGGCTTCAAGAAGAAATGGGATTTCATGTGAACATCGTCCTATCCTTATTAGACGTTCTCTGCGGTAAAGTACAGTCCTTGTAGGAAGCATCCATTTTTTTTTTCAACCCACTTTTAACTTCCAACAAAAATACGTCTCACTGCAACGTTGCGCCATCTAGTGGACAAACGACTACTTATCGCCAATACTGGAAATGCAGCCATGATGATGGTGATGAATATTTATTATGGCTTTCTTTTAATCCTACTGAATTTGTAATTATGTATCGGCCGTTCTAATACCGATAGTATGTGGGTGCCTGTGTGTGTGTGCATGTGTATATGTGTGCACCGCCATCTACAGGCCAATGAGTGTACAGTCACTAAATGTACACATAACCTAATTTTTTTTAGACCCCCCCATGGATGAAATTCTACGAAACTTGGCATACCCCCAGAGAATGCCAGGTCAATCATACACATAACATTTGGTGCAGTTCTGAACATCTTAACTGAAGATAGGGGCGATTAAAGCAGAATAATATTGCATTTTCATTTTTTACCGGGGGGGTGCAAATCACAAATGAGTGATTATGGGTCAGGTTGATGTGGGCCCTTGAGACCAACATACCATAAAAGATTCTTCATCCTCAGTGCCACGGTTCAGGTAGTTATTTAGGAAAAACTGCTTTTTTTGCAGTTCGGGGGGCCCAGCACGGGGGTGGAGTGGCCCCCGGGGACGAAACGAAATTTTTCCGTAAAAGTCTAGTGGGGCTACATACCGACCAAATTTCATGTGCCCCGGTGGTTCGGTGTCCCGGGTATCGTTGACCAAAAATTTAGGAAGTAGATGACGGGGGAAAAAAAAAAAAAAACTTTGACAATCCCTATATGACCGCTTCGCTAGCGGCGGTCATAATAAAAAAAGACTAAAATGTGACATATAGGAGATATTTAAAGCACATTTAGCTTAGGGATTTATAAGGGCTTATTGCAGGTATTTAGCAGCACTTTTGGATGTGCTCATTTGGCTCACCAACAGCTGGTTAAAAAAGGAGTGGCATTTTCAAAAAGTGAAAGGAAGAAATTATTACACTGAGATGTCAACATCATCAGTGTAATTAAAACCTGCAAGAGCACTGAACTGTGTGTTTGATCCACTAGGGGGCAGTCACCTCAATAAAGTAGGCTAACCTGCTTCTCTCTGAAAACCAACATTTTAATTTGTTCCCTGTCATGTAAGTATTATTTTGTATTTGTATGTCGCTTAGGACAAATATACTTAAAAATATATACTTAAAAAAACAAAACAAATATATACTTAAAATAAATATATATATATACTTAATACTATAAAAAAAATTAGGGCAGCCGTGGCCTACTGGTTAGCGCTTCGGACTAGCGCTAACCGGAGGGTTGCCAGTTCGAACCCCGACCAGTAGGCACGGCTGAAATGCCCTTGAGCAAGGCACCTAACCCCTCACTGCTCCCCCAGCGCTGCTGTTGTTGCAGGCAGCTCACTGTGCCGAGATTAGTGTGTGCTTCACCTCACTGTGTGTTCACTGTGTGCTGAGTGTGTTTCACTAATTCACGGATTGGGATAAACGCAGAGACTGAATTTCCCTCACAGGATCAAAAGAGTATATATACTTATACTTATACAAAAGTGTATCCATAACCATAACCAAAAGCAGCTTTACTTTTGCAATATCTCTAAGATCCAACATTGCTCACTTGTTTATTAAAATTCACTGAGCTGCCCATAAAAACACCAATATTTTTAACCGTCATTGTGCAAATAAGCAGACAAAAACCAAGGGAAGGGCTGATACTGGAGGTGGCAGGTCCAAAAAACTATCAGTTTTCTTATCATTCAACTCACTTATTCCTTCACTTCTGCCTACTGAGGCCAGTCCTTGAGAACACCCCGCTCCTGCATCCCCTTCTATATCTGTTCGAAAGACACACAAGCACACACTGACAACACAGATTCACTACATTCAGTTTTTAGGTATGTCCTTCCTTGGAACTGACCAGCTGACTATTACTTACAAAACACCTGCAGACCTCTTCTCCTTTTGAAACACAGAGCAAGATTCACTACTGGCAGAGGGCGCTATTGTGCCATGCATTTTATCCCATGCTTGATTTATGGTTAACCCATTGTAGGCCACGCTATCTGTTGCTGGCTGCTTGCTGTTCTTGGATCAGCTCACACATCCACCTTTCAAGTAGGAAAGGTGTGTTGAATTTGCATTGTAAATGAGTCTTTGTGATGGGGAAACATGGTTTTTCCCCATAAGGAGTAACCACAAAGCTTCCTTGTGGTGGACACACACGCACGCACACACGCACACAAACACACACACACACAAACACACAAACACACACACACACACACACACACACACACACACACACACACACACACACACACACACACACACATTTTACTTGTGGGTAACCCTTATACAGATACAAAGATTGACCATTAACTGCCTGCATAAATTATGAATGCTGGCAAAATAGACATGATGTCACATTCCATCATCATCATCATCATCATCATTTATATAGTATTAGAGATTGGGTCTTTAAAACACTATCTGAGAACAGGGCAGTTAGCCTACTCTGGACATATTCGCGATATTCTCAGTGCATTCATTGTGTGATTAATGACTCATTTCAAAGAATGAGAATATAAAATGTATTTGTAGACTACCTTAAAAATGCACTCCACTTTCTCTCAATGTAGGCTAATTTCTCCGCTGTAATAAGCAGCTTATTTTCTCCTAGTAACCTGACCTCCTGGCTGCTTTGCATACTCCTCCCCTCTTTCCTCACAAACACGCTGCGTTCCTCCTCCTTCTCCAAAAGCGCTCATTCAGAGACAGACGAACACAAACGCACCAGCTGCGCCGTCAGATGTCTCGCACACGACGCTCCTACAGCCGACTGACACGATCGTGGTCATCTAATCCAAATCATTTTTTACAAGGCTGCTGAAAACGTTGCAGAGAACGCATTTAGATATTACAGTAACATTTCTTGGACTTGTTTGATCGTTAAAGGATTGCCCCTGCTGAACTGGCTCAGGAATAACACGCCTTCTTCACGGCATCGAAGTCACCCATAAGTGGACAACCCCGCGATCCCCGTGGCTCTTCACGGAGCGGCATGTAAGAGGGTTAACGCGAACAGGATTGAACTCCTACTTTCCCACAAAGAGGTAAACAACCGTGATGTTATTCGGTTAATTTCTCCTTTGGCAGTTCTCGCCGTTGACTTGTTGACATAGCCTGAGAAATGCTTGCTTAAACCCTCCTAATCCAGCTGCTAGACTACTACCTTTCGTGCAGCTGTCATTTTGGTAAGATGTTATCTGTCTAGATTAATTACATGATACATTACAAACTGTCCTCGTAGCCGTCAAAGAAGTGCAATAATTGTGTAAACGCATTTTGTGGGTATAAAGAAATACTTGAAATTGAAAAAGGTGCAACCCATTGACTATTGCAAGGTAACGTTACAGGTGCATATCGCATCAACCAGTCTTGGTCTGCGGACAGAATTCATTGTTGCCTAAATAATTCATTTACAACTCATTAAATATATTAAAATCATGGGCTAGACATATAAGGGTATTTTGCCGTGCGCAACCTATAGGAAGTCTATAATCTCCATCACATACTTAGTTATAGACTTTGAAAGCCAATTGCTCTACGTACTTTATTCAACAATAGCTCATAGGATATTTCTCCACATGAAAAATTCGACACATTGTGTCCTTCACAGCTGTGACCATTTAAAACAGATTAAGGGTCAGGATGAGGCGCGATAAATCTACCTTGCTGATGTGTCCATAATGTGTTTAGGTCGGCACTGGAGTACATTTTAGCCCGGCTAAGCATTTGTCGAAACACAATTAAAGCGTCCCGGGAGGGACGGCGACAGCCGGCGGTGACCGAGCGCCTTGTATCGCTTACATGGAAATTAGCGCTGATTGGATTTGAATGCACGGCCATACAGCCTACCAGATGGTAGCCGGTGACATTGAGACGTAGCGTTGACACGCGGCCCCCGGAGTCATTTTAACACTGGATATTTTTCAGCCATCACTGTATGCACAGAGCATAGGCCTATATGCTGTTGACTTTAAAGAGTTCTTTTCCCACACTCGCTCCCTGAAACGCTTATAGCCTACTTTCCTGTAGTTCACTTTCCTCCACTGCGCACCTGGTAATGATTAGACAACAGTGCATTCCGGGCGCCAAGACATCAGAGAGACGTGTGTGTGTGTGTGTGTGTGTGTGTGTGCAGAATGACATCATTCTGTATGATGTGCCCACTTTTCTCAGACCCGTGGGATTGATGTTTGTGAGCATGACCGATGCAGATGTTATCAGGGCATCTTGGGGGCAGAGTGAGTGAGCCTGCCCGTTGAACTGGAGAAGGCAAAGCGCCCCGGCGCTCTTTCATCCGATCGTTTCTGATAGCAGATGCTCCAGCTGATCTCCGTCTGTTTCGGATCATATCTAGTTCAAAGGCAGTCGCTATAAGCGGACTTCCTTTACTCGGGCTGAGGAAAAGACAAGTCTGAACTTTACCACAGACCGAAACCACCGAGTTGACGCGCGCACATCGGCACAGCTGTGCCCACTGTTCTGTGAGCATCACTTTTTACAAAGTTCCCCTCCCTCTCTCTCTCTCTCTCCCCGCAGGATTCAATGAAAATGTCTGTTGGCGTACATGAGAACCGCAAATCGCGGGCAAGCACGGGGTCCATGAACATCTACCTGTTCCACAAGTCGTCCTACGCCGACAGCGTGCTCATGCACCTGAACGCGCTCAGGCAACAGCGGCTCTTCACGGACGTGATGCTCCACGCGGGCAACCGCTCGTTCCCGTGCCACCGCGCTGTGCTGGCTGCGTGCAGCCGGTATTTCGAGGCCATGTTCAGCGGCGGGCTACGGGAGAGTCAAGCCAGCGAAGTGGATTTCCGCGACTCTATCCACCCTGAGGTAGGCCTACTAACCACTCACATTAGAGTATAATAATACCGGCAATACTCTTGCAGTTACATGTGCCTATAGGCCTAATTGAAATACATTTTGTTTCAATATTTCAATATTTTGCACATCATCACAATTTTGATTAGGTTGCCTAATACATTTCAGTTATTGCATGGCAAGGACAAAAACAAATTCAGTACACAGATCTTGTTATCTTACCTGTTTCATCTGTGGCTTTGTGTGTGTGTGGTGCATGCATGTGTGTGTGTGTGTGCATGTGTTTGTGTGTGTTTGTCTTCGTTTGCCTTCATCAGGTGTTGGAGCTGTTGCTGGACTACGCCTACTCGTCCCGCGTGGTCATCAACGAGGAGAACGCCGAGTCGCTGCTGGAGGCGGGCGACATGCTGGAGTTCCAGGACATCCGCGACGCCTGCGCCGAGTTCCTGGAGAAGAACCTGCACCCGACCAACTGCCTGGGCATGCTGCTGCTGTCGGACGCGCACCAGTGCCAGCAGCTCTCGCAGCTGTCCTGGGCCATGTGTCTCAGCAACTTCCCCGCCATCAGCAAGAGCGAGGACTTCCTGCAGCTGCCCAAGGACATGCTGGTCCAGTTGCTGGCCCACGAGGAACTGGAGACGGAGGACGAGCGGCTGGTCTACGAGTCGGCCCTCAACTGGGTCAACTACGACCTGGAGCGCCGCCACTGCCACCTGCCCGAGCTGCTACGCACGGTCCGCCTGGCGCTGCTGCCGGCCATCTTCCTGATGGAGAACGTGTCCACCGAGGAGTTGATCAACGCGCAGGCCAAGAGCAAGGAGCTGGTGGACGAGGCCATCCGCTGCAAGCTGCGCATCCTGCAGAACGACGGCGTGGTCAACAGCCCGTGCGCGCGGCCACGCAAGACCAGCCACACGCTCTTCCTGCTGGGCGGGCCCACCTTCATGTGCGACAAGCTCTACCTGGTGGACCAGAAGGCCAAGGAGATCATCCCCAAGGCGGACATCCCCAGCCCACGCAAGGAGTTCAGCGCGTGCGCCATTGGCTGCAAGGTGTATGTGACGGGCGGCCGCGGCTCGGAGAACGGCGTGTCCAAGGACGTGTGGGTGTACGACACGCTCCACGAGGAGTGGTTCAAGGCGCCGCCCATGCTGATCGCGCGCTTCGGCCATGGCTCGGCCGAGCTGCGCCACTGCCTGTACGTGGTGGGCGGCCACACGGCGGCCACGGGCTGCCTCCCGGCCTCGCCGTCCGTCTCGCTCAAGCAAGTGGAGCAGTTTGACCCGGCCGCCAACCGCTGGAGCATGGTGGCTCCGCTGCGCGAGGGGGTCAGCAACGCGGCCGTGGTCAGCGTCAAGCTCAAGCTCTTCGCCTTCGGAGGCACCAGCGTGGCCCACGACAAGCTGCCCAAGGTCCAGTGCTACGACCCGGCGGAGAACCGCTGGACGGTCCCGGCCTCGTGCCCGCAGCCGTGGCGCTACACGGCCGCCGCCGTCCTGGGCAACCAGATCTTCGTGATGGGCGGCGACACGGAGTTCTCGGCCTGCTCCGCGTACAAGTTCAGCAGTGACAACTACCAGTGGACGAAAGTGGGCGATGTCACGGCCAAGCGGATGAGCTGCCAGGCCGTCGCCTCGGGCAACAAGCTCTACGTGGTGGGCGGCTACTTTGGCGCGCAGCGCTGCAAGACGCTGGATTGCTACGACCCTACGCTGGACGCCTGGAACTCCATCACCACCGTGCCCTACTCCCTCATCCCCACCGCCTTCGTCAGCACCTGGAAGCACCTCCCGGCCTGAGAAACGGCATGCTGGGATTGAAAACAAACGCGCCTTTCTTGCCACCTCGACACCTTTCTTCCCATGAGGTACGTGCTGCTGTTTAAATGAAGTGCAGTTACACACAAGCTGACGTTTGCCGTGTTTCCATCGTTTGCAGGATAGAATACCACAGTTTGAAAAACACTAACCATTTGTTTAGCATGAGTTGCTGTTTCCCACAAGGAAACTATTGCTTTGTTTCCAGAGTTTCCAGAGAGTTCCCTGATTGGAAAGCTTTGTCCATCTGTAGTCCTTCCAAAATGGCAGTTTTATTAAATGTGATATGGATTTCATTTTTACTGGCCTGGCCTTATACAACAGACAGGGAGAGTTTGATGTTGCTAATGCCTGGAGTCCAACCTGCATAGGGTTGTGACCCTGTTAACTCATATCTCCTAATGAGACTTTGGCTTGGCTTAATTTCCATGAAATTGGATTTAGGAGTGTTTTGTGCCAGAACATACTCATGCTCTCTCTCTCTCTCTATCACACACACACACACACACACACACACACACACACACACACACACACACACACAAACACTAATAAGCTGCAATCAGGCAGCAGCATGTTGATAGGCTACTATTGATTTGGCCCGTTTTCAGAAATGACCTGACCTGTTGTTTATGTGAGTGAGGAGGAAATGATAGTGTGTGTGTGTGGGAGAGGAGGTGGAAGTGTGTGTGTGTGTGTGCGTGAGGAGGAGGTACTGTAGTGTGTGTGTCGTTTTTGTCCTGTTTGGGCAGGCGGACAGTGCTGCTTTGAAATATGTTTGTGGACCCGCTCAAGCAGATGGTCATTTGGCCTTCCTCCCTGTTATCGTTCTGTTTCCGAGGACAAAGAGCCTTATTTAATCACATCCAAACGGAGTATTGATGGGGTAATTAGATCGGGCTATGATTCAGAGATGACCAGCCACATGCCGCGGATACTGACCACATGCTTCTGATGGGGGCTTGTTTATTCAGTCGGAAAATCACGCTCTTATTTATTTATTTGTTTATTTATTTTCCAGATAGCACTGCCCTGGTTCACCTCTGGCAGGTCTCGATAGGCACGTGGTTAGAAATATGAGTGAAGCAGCGGTATGAAGGGATAGAATGTTTTTTGTGTTTGTTTCGTTCTGTGTGTGTGTGTGTGTGTGTGTGTGAAATATAGATATAATCACCTGTTTATTTGTGTGGTAGTATGTTATCTTACCAGTTTCATCACCCAGATAACCTGCTCTGATCTGACCCTATCTAACCTGATCTATCAGGACAGAATGACCATGGCGAGGTTTGTTTGTTTGTTTTTATTTAGATCCCCATTAGCTTTTGCAAAGCAGCAGCTATTCTTTCTGGGGTCTATCATCAATGTGACAAATAATATTGAAATACACAGATGACAATGGACATGACACACATTACATGGATACAATAACATAAAAGAACACACAGACAATACATTGGGCAGCCGTGGCCTACTGGTTAGCACTGTAACCGGAGGGTTGCCGGTTCGAACCCCGACCAGTAGGCACGGCTGAAGTGCACTTGAGCAAGGCACCTAACCCCTCACTGCTCACCGAGCGCTGCTGTTGATGCAGGCAGCTCACTGCGCCGGGATTAGTGTGTGCTTCACCTCACTGTGTGTACACTGTGTGCTGTGTGTGTTTCACTAATTCATGGATTGGGATAAATGCAGAGACCAAATTTCCCTCACGGGATCAAAAGAGTATATACTTACTTATACATTACATTTTACATAAAACATGGTTAACATCACTAGACAGATACAAAACAAAAAGCAAAAAAAAAAGGGACAACAAACACAAACAGACATAACAGCAGCATCAATTAAAGGTAACATTTAGATAATGACTTTTAAGTTGTTTTTTAAAGCTATGAATATTTAATTGAGTAATAGGATAAGGGAGTGAGTTCCATTGCTCTATATATAACTGTACGTTGAATCATTGACTTAGATCTTGGTAAGGTGAAACAACCTCCAACTGCATGCCTTGTTGAATAATTATGTGCCACTGAACTGAAGGACATATTTCTATAAATAATAAAAGGTGATTTTGTTATTATGACATTTTTAATAAAAACCATCAATAAAGACAAAAATCTACTTTTTACATCTAACCAACCTAAAGAGTCATGCATCTTAATAACATTAGTTCTTCTTCCACAAGAAAGAGCTAATCTTGCTGCTTTATTCTGGACCAATTGCAATTTACTTATATTGCTCAATGGAGTAGAGGACCAAACTATAGAACAGTAGTCTAAATTTGACAACACCAAAGCCTGTATAACTTGCTTAACAAGTTGGTGTGTTAAATATTTAGCACATCTTTTAATCTTTCCCATTTTAGTCACAACCTTTTGTATATGTTTATCCCATGATAATTTATTGTCAATGATGAAAAGTTTTACTTCTTCTAGTTGCATTATGACTGTTTTATTTATTGTGAGACTAAGCTTTGGTTTTGAACTTAAAGAATGATTTGTACCAATTACTATACAGTTTGTTTTAGACACATTCAAAATCAGTTTATTGTTATTGATCCAGTCTACCACCTTAGTCATCTCACTGGCTAAATTTGCATTTAAATCATCTACTGTTGCTGCGGCTAAATATATAGTGCAGTCATCGGCATACATTGAGATATGAGCTTTGTTTAATACCAGTGGAAAGTCATTAGTAAATATGGAATAGAGGAGTGGCCCCAGGCAACTACCCTGAGGCACACCATGTTTCACATTTATGATGTCAGAATAGCTTCCATTGAAGTACACCATTTGCTTTATATTACTTAAATAGCTATTGATCCAGAACAAAGCCGACTGAGTGAAGCCATAACATTTAAATTTTTCTAATATAAGTTCATGATTAAGAATGTCAAACGCTGCTGAGAAATCTAAAGGTCATTCCAGTTCACTGATATCTAACCATCGGCCGCTGTAGAAAGTATAGATGTTGCTCATGCCTCTTCCAGTTCCTAAGCAGCTGACAATCTGGCATTAAAGCCACACCTCCTACAGTCTTCAGCCAGCCATTTGGGATGTGTGTGTGTGTGTGTGTGTGTGTGTGCCAGGGTGTATGCAGCCAGCACACTGCACATTCACAGGCCACCACACAGTCTCACTCCCATCCATCCCCTCCAGCTGTCATCTGACCAGTGGTGCCAGCCAGACATGTGTGTGTGTGTGTGTGTGTGTGTGTGTGTGTGTGTGTGTGTGTGTGTGTGTGTGTGTGTGTGTGTGTGTGTGTGTGTGTGTGTGTGTGTGTGTGTGTTATGTCTACTCTGGATAATACTGTCTACAGCACAGAGGGTTGGGGGGAAAGTAAAGTGTTTGTTATCATGATTGTTTTTCACAGAGAATTCTCCCTCTTTCTATGGCTTGCTCCTCCTGTGTGTGTGTGTGTGTGTGTTTGCTATTGAGAAAAGTGTGCATATCTTAGAAGAAAGGACATATAAGGCGTCTTGGGGAGAGCTGAGTTATGAACGTGCGCGGGGTGAATGGCTGCACAGGGGGTAATTAAGGAAGAATAGAGCGCATTTATTGCCCCTCAGGGGGAAATTTGTGTGAGGGTGGGAGAGAGAGAGGGAAATTAGAGATGTGCCGCACCAACAGGAAGCAAGTCAGTTTCTGCCTCTTGCTCTTACTGTGTGTTTGTGTGTGTGTGTGTGTGTGCATGTTTGTGTGTTTGTGTGAATGACATTGAGGTGTAAATACATGGAAGGTAGCAGGCGTTGAAACACACAGCTGTTCAATCTCTGCACATCTGACCACATTGAAAAAGACAGAGAGAATGAATGAGGTGAATGAACGATAGAAAAGAACGGTAGAACAAGAAGTGGGCGAGGGAATGATAGAATAGAAAAGAAATGCGAGTTGCATATACACACATACATACATATAACACACGTGCACACAGACAAACACACACACACACACACACACACACACACACACACACACACACACACACACACACACACACACATACCACACACACGCCTTTATTTGACAGAGCATGAGTGTGTAAAGGGAAAAAAAAGAGAATAAAGATAAAGACCCAAGTCACCCCTGGCCCCCCGGTGAGCTAGCTGGTCACGCTGTGCTCTGATTGGTCAGCATCTCCTGGGCGCCACTGGCACGATGAGGCTGGAATGCAGCCCACCCGCATGTAGAGGGCAATAAATCTACACACACACACACACACACACACACACACACACACACACACACACACACTGCCTCATGTTTCTCTGTCCCTATGCATTTAAACAACAAACAACCATTGAAGTGGACTTAGTGCCCCCCCCCCCCCCCCCACACACACACACACACTCTCTCTTCTGCTGGGAGAAAAGAGGAGGATTAGAAGAGAGAAAGAGAGAGAGAAGAGGAGAATGAGAGAAGACAGGAAGACAGAGGAAGACAAAAACAAACTCTTGAGTCCATTTCCTCCTCTCCTACTATCTGTCTTTCCTTCTCCTCTCCCTCTCTCCTCCTCTCCCTCTCCTCCTCTCCCTCTCTCCTCCTCTCCCTCTCTACCTCCCTCTCTCCTCCTCCCTCTCTCCTCTCCCTCTCTCCTCCTCTCCCTCTCTTCCTCCCTCTCTCCTCTTCTCCCTCTCTCCTCCTCTCCCTCTCTTCCTCCCTCTCCACCTCCCTCTCTCCACCACTGTCTTTCTCCTCCACCCCTCCCCCTCTCTCCTTCCCTCGGGAACTTGTGTTCTCACAACAGTTTAGCCTGTTCATCCTTCACACACACACACACACACACACACACACACACACACACACACACACACGCCACAAATCACTCCGCACCAAACACTCTTCTTGTCTGTCCTCTCCTGCTTTGTCTAATGGTGTTTGTCTTTTAGACACACATGTGAACACACACACACACACACACACACACACACACACACACACACACACACACACACACACACACACACACACACACATACAAACACATTATTTACTCTCTCACACGCACACCACTTGGATACAGACACTCTTCTCCCTTTCACCTTGTTTTGTGGCCTGAGGAAGACAGCAGATATCCTCCTGGTATTCACACCATTTCATCACAAGACAAGACAGATGCGCATGCCCCACCCCCCCACCCCCAAACACACACACACACACACACACACACAGACTGAAAGCATGAAGATCTCTTCTCATGTCTAAAGAGAGAGGGGGAGAGGGGGAGAATAAAAGACAAGCGTAAGCAAAAGAGAGAGAAAAAGAGAGGGAGTACAGGAATGTGTGTGGGGAGGGGAAGTGCTCATTAGCCTTAGCAAGGCTCCATTCACAGAAAGAGAGATAGAGAGATGGAGAGAGGGAGTGAAAGGCTTTCTAGAAGGATTATGCTTTGTGTGAAAGCCAGTCCGCGTGGAACCTTGCTGTCCGAGGCCAGCGCACTCCGGGGGGGAAGCGGGAGGTGGGCGGACACATCCTTTGTTTCTTTCCCTCTGTCTCCTCTCATCTCCTGTTTTTTTGTTTTCTTCTCTCTCGCTCCTTTCTGCCGTCTTGTTTTCTTTCCCCCCCTTTCCTCTCTGTATCTTTCGTTCTCTCGCCCTCATTCCATTCCTCCTGTTATCAGTCCAGCGGCTTATGAGTCCAGCCCTCCTGTGGCCTTGGGGCGGACACGGCCTTTAGAGTCCTCTCAGCCCTGACCAGAGAGAGATAGAGAGAGAGGGAGAGAGATGGAAGAAGAGAGATGGAGGGAGAGGAGATATGGAGAGAAAGAGAGAGAGGAGATGGAGAGTGAGGGAGAAAGGGAGAGATAAAGAGAGGGAGAAAGGCAGAGAGAGACATGGAGGAAAAGAGGAGAGAGAGGAAGGGAGAGATAAATAATGTGAGGGTGAGGATAAACATGGGAGACAGGAGAAGTAGAA
>NW_027468609.1:19499076-19509076 GCF_046254945.1 Alosa pseudoharengus | reverse complement strand
CAATCAGATAAGAGGACTCCCTTCTTCCCCCTCTCTCCCTGGCTCCAGTGGGGTTGCCACAGCAACAGTCAACAATGAATGCACGGCGACCATTTCACTTGTAATTGTCGAGTGCTCAGCCTTTCTTCTCTTTCTCTCTTGTTTTCGGGGGAGGTCTGTCTCGCTCCCTCCTTCCTCTGCTTTTGGAGTGTGTGTGTGTGTGTGTGTGTGTGTGGGGGGGGGCATTCCTGCTTTTAGGCCACCACTGATTCAGGAATGCCCTCGACCCCCAACACACACACACACACACACACACCTCTGTACTTAAGTCTCAGTGTAAACATTGCAGAAAATGTATGTGATATGTATAAAAAAAGCACATAGAATGCATCTCTGAAGACACACTGTCAATGTGAGTTTGTTCTGCTAAGTGTTCTTGTTTTTTTATTTTTATATTTTTTTATTTTGCTTTCTTGTATGGCTCATGTGCTCTTGCCCAACCACGGCGGTTAACATTATTTTGTACAAGTGATTTTTTTCACCATGTGAAATTCATGGCTAATAAACATAAGAGTTTTTCCTCTTGACCATTAAAAGAAAAAGTTTCATGTCATTATTCTCTCGTACACACTCGCATGCACACACACATACGCACGCGCGCACACACACACACGCACACACACACACACACACACACACACACACACACACACACACACATTCTTACCTTACACACTCACTCACTGGCCCTGTCAGAGGTGAATGAATAGAAACAAACCCATTATCTTGCTTTGTCTAAGCCTCAGGGAAACTTTCTTTTCCCGTGAAAGTGAGCCGGTACGAGTATACACACACCGCTGTGTTGTTACAGTAAATAAACACACTCACAGGATGTTTCCCAGCCAATCAGGTCACATGAGCGCCCTCTCAGAATGTCTCTCAGCCAGTCCAGGCAGCACTAGCGTTTCTGGCTATCCGATGCTGGGCTATGACCACAGCTTTACTTGCTTATTACATGTATTTATTTAGCAGACAATTCTATCCAATACAACTTACATATTACCATTATATTAAGGGCTATTGTTCCCAGAGCAACTTAGGGTGTTAGGTGCCTTCCTCTTGGGGCTGTCGTGGCCTACTGGTTAGGGCTTCGGGCATGGAACCGAAGGGTTGCCGGTTCGATCCCTGACCAGTAGGAAAGGCTGAAGTGCCCTTAAGGCACTTCAATGCACCTAACCCCTCACTGCTCCCCGAGTGCCGCTGTAGCAAGGCAGCTCACTGCTCCTGGTTAATGTCTGCTTCTCCTCACTGTGTGTTCACTAATTCACGGATGGGATAAATTCAGAGACCAAATTTCCTTGTATGCTGTACGCAAGTATACTTGGCCTAGAAACCTGATTTACATTTACATTTACATTGTTCAAGGGCACAACAGTGGAAGCCAGGAATTGAACCTGCAACTTTCCAGGCTGCTACTACTACATGCTAGCCCAGCTCCTTAACCACTACACTACCACCACCTGGATTGCTCATTCATTTGGCTGGCACTTTTATCCAAAGCCACTTACATACATCAAGTATTACAAGCAGGGATGTAGTGTATAAGTATATAAGTATATATACTCTTTTGATCCCGTGAGGGAAATTTGGTCTCCCTGTCCCAAGTATTACAAGCAGGGATGTATAAGCTAAACGCAGGTAAACGCAGTTTATCCACATCTGAAATTTCAGAAATAGAGTTTATCCACCTCTTAATAGAGTTTATCCATGTCTCAAAAGAGTTTATTCACGAACTGCAACTTTTAACATTAAAAAAATCATTCTATCACTGTATTATCCACATTCACAATATGTACACTCATCAACACTCTAGAAACTAGGGGTGTGAATCTCTCATGTAAAAGACGATACGATTCACATCTAGATACATGGGCACAATTCGATACAAGAAAAGATACATGTTCATAAAAAACGATTCAGTACGATTCGATGTGATGCGATTCGATGCAATTCGATGCAGTTCAAGAATGGAAAGCATTCTGAAAGATTTTTTATCATTTGCTCAAGGTGCACATTCATTTTATGTTATCAATTATCATGGTCATGGTTGTCAATTAGGCAAAAAAAGTGTGAATATGATGATCTAAACTGAGGTTTGTATCATATACTGTATTGAAATGGAAAAAAATAATAGTCTACATTTCAGTCAAACACAGCAGCCAAATACAACATAAAAATACATTTTTATAGACATTATAGATTTTATAGAGTTATATCTGATTGTTTTCAAGGAGCTGTAGCCTATTGTTGAGGTAAGGCAATACCGAAATAAAATAAAACAGTGCTTAAGACACTGTTGGCCTTTTCTCATAGCCTACAAGAATAAAATAGGCCTACATATCAATGAACTCTCTGGGCTTATTTTGTTCCAACGGTAGACCTAATATGCAAAAACCAAAAACTCAGTGCCACAAGTCTGAGTGAATATGAACAAAATAATAATAATTTGTTCTTGTTTTAGCAGCAAGGGCCAAATTATTCTTTAACATTAAGGAAATCCCTTCATCAAACGTAAGGCTACTCTACAGACTTCAGACTATCGTTTTCGCGCTGGATTTTGAAAAACAAAAGAGTAAAAACTGTCAAACGACCGAGTGTGAGTTGTCACGTGCTTAAGTTGCAGTAGATGTATGGGTAATGAGGTCCTTTGACAACTTTGGGCAATGAATGTAGCCCAAAACGAACTGCATTACCCACAAATCGTGCCATGTGTAGTTTAAAAACCGGAAGTGGGATGAACGCGCTGCTTGCAACATAAATGAGAGTCTGAGCGAGCAGAAAAGGTTGTGAACTAGTGGTGTGCGATACTGTAAAATTTGGTATCGATCCGACACCAATTAAATATAGGGCCATTATAGCCGATACCGATACCAATACTGATATTTGTAACTAAAAGCAGTTTATATACTTTTATGTAGGGGCCGAACAGTGTGTTATGATCTATGATGTGAATAAAGCATCAATATGCTAATGATTTTATGATTTCCACTGTTAATAATTTACAAACATTTCAGCAACGAAACATTGCAAAGCGGGCATGCAAGATGTGAAAGGAATGGCGTTTGCTTGACTGTAGGCTAGCCCTTGGTGAAACAGGAACAATGCATTTTGAACAAATTGAGAGATATTGGAAGTGAACTGAAATTAAAGTATCGATCCCATCACGCTGGTATTGATCCGATACCAATACCAATGTTGGTATCGATACTATCGATATTTGGATCGATATGCCCATCCCTATTGTGAACCGATAATCACTTATATACGTTATATAAGTAAATCGATATAACGACCGGTTCATTTTAGTTTTATTCCGATACGGGGCTTCACGTATCAATGTAGCCGTATCTTACACGTTAAAAACGGATACCGATACGTATCGGTTAATCTTTACACCCCTACTAGAAACCATTTAATACCACTGGTATTGTTATAAACATTGGACAATAACCTCCACCATCATCAAATGGTTCTGAATGTCTTTTTTAAAAACCCACTACCGCATGGCTTAGTCCACTTCATCGTGATCACAGAATTCATAGTGTACTCGCCTCTTATTTTACCACTACATCCCTGATTACAAGACCAGTCTTCCCAGAGCAACTCAGGGCCCAGCTCCTTAGCCACTACACTACGACCTCCCCAATGACGTATTGGCAAAATTGTCTTGAACAGTAAGTACGGTTTGGAGCCCGAGTTTGCGTACGTTATGACTCAGACTCGTGTGGGCCGCAGACATGAAAGGGAGACGAACATGAAATGTTAACAAATGCATTTACGTCAGAAAAAGAAAGGTCACGGAGATGTGGGATCTGGTTGAGGATGGAATAAACAAATGTGAAATGCCGGCAAAAAAACAGAATATAGAATGGAGAATGACTGTTGTGCAGTGAAGGAAGTGTACAGTATGAGATGGTGAGTGCATGCATGTGTGTCATGAGCGAGAGTGTAACAGTGTGGGTGCCAAGTGTGTGTCTCTGTGTGTGTCCTCTGCCTTTTAAAGGCCTTCTTCCGCACAGGTGCACCCTGGGGGCTCACACCGGCCAATGCGCTGCGGACACACTGATCGTCTAGGCCTGACCAGAAATGGACTAAAGTAGGGCACAACAGATCTCAGCTGACATAGATACAAATCAGAAGGGCCAGATCAGAGCCAGATGTGAGCCAGATCAGAGGCAGGTCAAGGCCAGGTTGGGGTGGAATCTGTACCCTGAGTGGCTTAGCTGTAGTGGGGAGAGTGCGAGGCCGTGTGTTGAAGGCTTAGTGAGCAGGACTTCTTATTCCAGCACAACTGGACTCCAGCCCCGTCTCATTACCACATTTTTCACATATCTGCACAGCTTTTATTGTCTCTGGTCCGCATTAAAGACTGTGAATGTGTGGGTGTGTTTATGTGTGGGTGTGTGTGTGTACATGTGTGTTTATGTGTGATTGTGTGTGCGGGTGTGTGTGTGCATGTGTGTGAGTGCATGTGTGGGTGTGTGTGTGTGTGTGTGTGTTGTAGGAACAGAAATTTGTCTAGAGATTGGAGAAATGAAGTCTCAGCCAGCCGGGAGTTGAGTCAGAAATCTCAGAGAGCTTTATTCACGAATAATCGGAGACCTACGTTGTGTTGCTAACAGACGCAGTCTGATGCAACAAACAAGGAAACACTTTTTATACCCTCATGACAAACCAGACAAGACATGACATCTCCATTAATGGTACGCAAACCATTTACGACCTGGTTAATCAAGCAGTTGACCATATCTATAAGGTTGTATCCCATAACGACCGACATCTATGTAATCCAGTCAAGATTGACCCCAAGACAGTAAATAAGGTCTTGGGTGCCAGCCCGCCGGAGCGGAGGCCTGGCCGTCCTTCTCTAAGGCACACACAAGCAGCATTGTTGCACAAACACCTTGAACATGGCATTCCACAGATGTTGTCTCATAAATCTCCCCTTCACTTTCTGCTTACAGCAGCATCTCCCTCTTTAACATCAAAACACACCAAAAGAGTAAAAGGTTGAATATAGCACACACATATATGGTAAACACCTTTAATGCCAAAATGTCTTACTATAGTGTGTGTCAGTGTGTGTGTGTGTGTGTGTGTGTGTGTATGTGTGTGTGTGTGTGTGTGTGTGTGTGTGTGTGTGTGTGTGTGTGTGTGTGTGTGTGTGTGTGTGTCGGTGTGTGTCGGTGTGTGTGTGTGTGTGTGTGTACAGCTCAGCCGCAGTCTCAGGAGGAACTGCCTGGAACCCGGCCTCTCAGCTACCTTCCTTTTTGCTCCTCCGTTGTCAAGGAAACCGTGACCCTTATCTGACAGCTGTGGAGGCTGAGGAAGAGGATGAACATTCTAAAAACTCCTTCGTCCTCCTCCCTCGCTCCATCTTTACATCCACACTTTTTCTTTGCAGCTTTTCCCTCCTCTCCCTTCAATCCCCCCATCGCCCTTTCTGTCTTTTCTTTCTCTCTCTCTTCCTTCCTCTCCCTTCTATCCCTCTCTCTTTCCATCATCTCTCCTCTCTCTTTTATCCCCCTATCTTTCTGTTTTTTCTATCACTTTCTCCCTTCTGTTCTCCCTCTCATTCTACAAAACACACAGAGCCTGCAATGTTCTTATGTGAACTCTGCATGTTACACTCATCTGGTTCAGACCTAGCTGTGGGCCAACAGCACACACACACTCTCTCTCTCTCTCTTTCTCTCTCTCTCTCTCTCTCTCATCCATACACATACCTGCACACACACACTGGGCCAGCTGCATTCCTTAGTGTTTCTCAGCAAGTTTCTGAGGCACCAGTTAGACTGGATCTGATGACTCATTCTACTATGTGTACATACAAATACACACACACACACACACACATACACACACACACACACACACACACACACATACACACAGGGGCATACCTGCACAGCTAATCACATAAACACACACCCTTCATGGGAAGATGGTTTTCAGAGAAATTGTTATGAGTCATTGAGCTGAACTTGTTCCTCCTCCCCTCCCCCCTGCCTTGTCATTTGTCATACGGTGATCATTGTGTTTGTCGTCCATCAAACTATAATGGCTCTCTTTCCCCCTCAGATGGTTCAACTAGCCATGACACTACACACACACACACACACACACACACACACACACACACACACACACACACGCACGCACACACACACACACACACAGAGAGAGAGAGAGACACGGTGCTGCTACACACACACACACACACACACACACACACACACACACACAGACACTTGCACATATCTTCAATGCCTAATCTTCACATTAAGTCCCTAACCCTAACCATAATCTTCACGGTAAGTCTGTACACTGTTAATCAAACACAAAGACTCTCTGTGGCTCGCTGTGTTTTAGCCTCTCAGACCCAGTTGGGATTCCACATCACCAACAATGAACCTTTACTGCCAAAAACACTTATAGGCCACACAGTGCTTCCATCCGAGCACTACCTCTATCACCAGGCTACTTCCTCATCTACTTTTCTACTCAGTCCAATGTGAGGCCACTGGAAGAAATATGGCCGTTTTGGACAGACCTACACACACACACACACACACACACACACACACACACACACACACACACACACACTCACACTCACACTCACACTCACACTCACGCACGCTACCCACGCGTGAGGACAAGCTCTACATTTCACAGTTCCCTGTTGCCAAGCAACATGTCTGTCTGGTGGCTCCATTCACACTGGCACACGCTCAGTGTGACGCCTGCGAGAGTGTTCTGGAAGCTTTCTGCATTCTCCCCTCTGCCTGTCAACCAATCACGTGCAGCCCTGAACAAAGAAGCCAAGCCTGGGGGAGTCCACGGATCAGCAATTATCACCAGACTCAACAGGAACTTCAGCAATGTCTGAAAGAATGCCTTAATAAATTACATTAAGACATCACAAGAGTTACATTTTCTTCTGCTTATCAAGAAGCAATGACAAAAAAAAAAACTTTCAATTTTTATCCTGGATTTTGCAACTTTTCTTTTTCTTTTGAAAACACCAAAAAAATTCTCAGCCTTGTGTTATTGCTATTTTTTAGTCTCTCGCTTCCACAGGAAAAAAACAGTAAAACACAGCATTCTGTGTGTAGAATCTAAGTTGATGTTGTTGTCTTTTCTTTCCTCCACTCCTGTACAATACCAGCTCAGCAGTACTGACACCCAGAGCTCAGAGACGCCATAAATTTGCTCCGTACCCGTGACATCTGACTCAGACCTAACGATGTATCAAGGGGCCCACACAGCCGCTGAACGGCACGGAGGATAAACGTTTAAGAGCATGACCTGCGCGGGTTAACTCCCGGACCACACAAACGCTTCACAGCACACAACGTCAACGCTCTGCAGCAAAGCAGGACCCCCTCATGGGTGACCTCGGTGCTGCCCGACGCTATCACAACCACCTGGTGAACATTAGGCGATAAGGGAGCGCGGAGAGGAAGAGGAAAGGGGCCGTGTAAACATACAGAGTGTGGGAAGAGAGGGAGGAGAGAGAGAGAGAGCGAGAAAGAGGAAAGGAGGAGGAGGGGACAGTCCCCCAGGAGCAGTGATCCAGACCACACAAGAACAGGAGGCCTCCTCTCTCTCTCTCTCTCTCTCTCTCTCTCTCTCTCTCTCTCTCTCTCTCTCTCTCTCTCTGGACAGGCTGGAGTTTATCTCACAACAGCCTTTAAAAGCAGAGGTGGGAAAATAGTATAAGTATAACTCTTTTGATCCCGTGAGGGAAATTTGGTCTCTGCATTTATCCCAATCCGTGAATTAGTGAAACACACTCAGCACACAGTGAGCACACAGTGAACACACAGTGAACACACAGTGAGGTGAAGCACACACTAATCCTGGCGCAGTGAGCTGCCTGCAACAACAGCGGCGCTCGGGGAGCAGTGAGGGGTTAGGTGCCTTGCTCAAGGGCACTTCAGCCATGCCTACTGGTCGGGGTTCAAACCAGCAACCCTCTGGTTACAAGTCCAAAGCGCTAACCAGTAGGCCTCGGCTGCCCCCCTAAATATCCTCTTTCTCTCTCTTCACACACACACACACACACACACACACACACACACACACACACACACACACACACACACACAGACACACACACACACACACACACACACACACACACACACACACAGACACACACACACACACACACACACACTTGCAAGGTCAAACACAGTCTCTTCTCTTTTTCTCACACACACAAACACACACTCAAGGTCAAACACACACCCTTTCACACAAACATACACACACATCCCTTTCAACAGTTGTTAGCTAGTGTGTTTCTCAATTTTTCTCCAACGCCTTTTCCTTTCTGCAGCTGTTCTGAAATTAGCATCCATCCTTTCACCTTCTGCCTCTTTCTTTCTTTCTTTCTTTCTTTCTTTCTCTCTCTCTCTCTCTCTCTCTCGGGAACGCTGTCACCTCATTGATTAAATTACCCTCCAATCAGAGCTGGATTAAATCACCACGGTCGGTGACTTTCAATTACAGTGGAGCTGCAAATTAATTAGCGGATTAATTGATTGCAGTTTGTCCTGCTCACCTGTGATCACTGCCAAGGGAGACGGAAGACTCACCTATTAACAGGTGAAAAACCTGCTAGTAAAACCTACTGTTAGAACTAAACATGGTGAAGCAGCTTTTAGCTGCTATGTGGCTCAGCTGTGGAACCAACTTTCGGATGAAATCAAAAAGGCCCCAACTGTAGCCCGTTTTAAATCTAGACTTAAGACCAAACTGTTCTCAGATGCTTTCTGCTAACTGTGCCGAGTTACAAATTCTGAATCTGCCTTGATAATTATTCTACCTTGTCTTTTATTACTTTTTTTTACTACTTTTGCCTTTGTTTTTTGCTTACTAATTATTCTTTATTTTTAAATTATTTTACCTTTTGTTTTATGTTTTCTTTTTATTATGATATTTACCTTTTAACTATTCTTTGACTATATTACCTTTCTATGCTTTTATTTGTTATTTTTTTTGTTTATGTAAAGCACATTGAATGACCTCTGTGTATGAAATGCGCTATATAAATAAACTTGACTTGACTTGACTTGACAGAGAGAAAATAGATATAGTCAGAGAATAGAGAAGATCTTATGTGTGAGTGTGGGAGTGGGTGTGTGCTAACTGTCCTAACTGTATTTTATCTCTGTCTGTGTTGCCATATGTGAGATTATCTGGAACGTGTGTGTGTGCGTGTTTGTGTGTGTGTGTGTGTGTGTGTGTGTGTGTGTGTGTCTATGCTTGGCGTTGTATATCTGAGAAACTGGCCGCTAACTCTGTGTTACCATGTGAGATTATCTGGAATGTGTGTGTCTGTGTGTGTGTGTGTGTGTATTACCTGCTCCAGCTGATAGATGTCTCGGCCCACCTCCTGTTCCCTGTCTCCACCCCTCATGAGTCAGAGGGAGTGCGATAAGTTTCACTCCGTGGCCCCTTTGATGCTGATATGTGCCGTGCTTAACAGCCTGTTAACGGGACATTATTAGTCACTTTGGGCAGCCTTTTAGTGCTGTGTTAGCCACTTTAAGCTATTCATAAAGCCTATCTCCCCACAGCCAAACTCCTGTGCAGATAAGAATGACGTAGTAGTTAAACACTTCAACATGCACACACACACACACACAAACACACACTTTATACATAGATATAAACACACATGTACCTACAGACACAAGGACAATCATATAACATTTATAACTACATACATAGAATGCATAGGTATAGATGCACATCTACACACACACACACACACTCACACACACACACACACACACACACACACGTAGTACAAGTAAACAAAAACATAGATGCAAACACACACATTCACTCAAACAATGTTTGCCCTACAGTTTCTCTGTTTGTGGAACTGCCTGTTGAGGTGAAGCAAAAAGGATGTGTGTGTGTGTGTGTGTGTGTGTGTTTAGAG
>NW_027468609.1:19471576-19494076 GCF_046254945.1 Alosa pseudoharengus | reverse complement strand
CACATGCTGACACCATAAGACGACTTCAGAGTTCAGAAAATAATCAGTGCATTAACTTTGCGTGTGAGTGAGTGTGTGTGTGTGTGTTTGTATGTGTGTGTGTGTTATCAGTCCTTTGTCATCTCAGTTCAGTTTTTGCTTCTTCTTCCTTCACCTGTCGTTCTGTTTGTCTGTCTGTCTGTCTGTCTGTCTGTCTGCCTGTCTGCCCCTCACTGCTGTGTCCCTGTGGGTTCCTTTTCCGGATCCCCTGACGTGTCACAAAGAGCTGTGATTCTAGAACACTGGACATATCTGAAGGCCCCAACACATAGCCACTGCATGCGTGCACTGACAAGTTCTATAACTTGCTCACACACACTAAATTTGACAAGCATTTGATAAACAATGGATTTCATTGAGCGAAACCGACAGCAATAGAACTGGATCATTATCTACACGCCAAAGAGTTTAGCAGAATGGTGCGGGGTAGCTGATATAGCTCCGCCTCCTCTCAGCCTTTTTCCACCGATAGAGAACCGGCTCCGTTCCCGTTCGCAAACCAGCATTTGAACCGGTCGGAGCATTTCGACCAAAAAAAAAAATGGTCTGGAACTTGGCACTTTGGTTCGGAGCTTGAACCACAAAATTGTTGTTTTTTCCTGCAAACCGGAGTTGGCGTGTCACTTCAGTGGCCGTTCAGTGGGGAGAAGGCTTAAACCATGCATTTTCCCTCCTTATCAACTGTTTCCATGAGTAAGCAAAACTAGTTAACTAGCACTAGTCTGCATTAACTAGCATTTTACACAGCTAATTTCTGCCATTTTTACATGACAACTGTCATATCATTCTCCCGTTTATGCATCTCATTGATTTTTGTTTTAACTGCAACACCCATTGTTGACAACGCATCATTAGTTCGGTTCAAAACTGGTGGAAATGTGGGCTGGTTCACTAGATAGCACCTAGGTTCAAATAATTTTGAACGGAACCGGTTGAAGAACGGGTTCGCTGTCGGTGGAAAAACGCCTTGAGTGACAGCCTGGTGGGAATGGCCATGCTGACACACACACACACACTCGTGCTGACACCATAGGGCAACTTCAGAGTTCAGAAAATAATCAGTGCATTATCTTTGCGAGTGAGTGAATGAGTGAGTGAGTGAGTGTGTGTGTGTGTGTGTGTGTGTGTGTGTGTGTGTGTGTGTGTGTGGTGTGTGTTGGTGTGTAATGAGCCCTTTGTCATCTCAGTTCAGTTCAGTTTTTGCTCCCCATGAATTCTCCTTCCTACGCCTGTCTGTCTGTCTGTCTGTCTGTCTGCCCCTCACTGCTGTGTCCCTGTGGGTTCCTCTTTCTCAACCCCTGACGTGTCACAAAGAGCTGTGATTCTAGAACACTAGACATATCTGAAGGCCCTGACAAGTTCTGTCACTTGCCCACGCACACCAGTGCCGACATTTGACAAGCATTTGATAAACAATGGATTTCACTGAGTGACACCGTCAATAATAGAGCTAATAACATCATAATAGGTAAAGGGTTTGGCGTTGGTGTGCAGGATTGTAGTCAAAACAGTGTAAAGTGATGAAACATCAAAATCAGAGTGCACCACCCTGAAGTTTGGCAGCCGTGGCCTACTGGTTAGTGCTTCGGACTTGTAACCGGAGGGTTGCCGGTTCGAACCCCTACCAGTAGGCACAGCTGAAGTGCCCTTGAGCAAGGCACCTAACCCCTCACTGCTCCCCGAGCGCTGCTGTTGTCGCAGGCAGCTCACTGCGCCGGGATTAGTGTGTGCTTCACCTCACTGTGTGTTCACTGTGTGCTGAGTGTGTCACTAATTCACGGATTGGGATAAATGCAGAGACCAAATTTCCCTCACGGGATCAAAAGAGTGTATATACTTATATATATATATATATATATATATATATATATATATATATATTAGGGCTGTCAATCGATTAAAAAAATTAATCTAATTAATTACATACTCTGTGATTAATTAATCTAAATTAATAGCATATATAATTTTTGCTGTGAAAGTATTTTAAATATTTAAATTCAAATGAATCATTGAATAATCAGCATTAGTGACATTAAAGTTCAAAGACTCTTTTATTATTAGTTTCACTGTTCAAATAATTGCCATAATAATCTATGATATGACCTAATATGCTGAGGAAATAAATTCAAAAGTGCTTAGGGAAGAAGTTTTTTTCACATACAAGGCATTTCAGGCCACAGATATAACCTAGGGGACACAATGAAAATAAATTAACACTCCCCTCAATGTCAACACTTATTTCTTTGCATTGATGTGCGACTACAGAGTTGATGAACTCCGGTGATATGCAAATCCTTGCTGCAGACATTGCAGAGGATTTTATTTTCAACACTTTATTTTTTATCAACACCATCAGGCCGTTTTTTAAAAGTAAATGTTCCAATCAATGATCCAGGCAGCACGTTTTCTTCTCTCTCCTTCATTTTACAGTCTAATTTTTACTGACTAGAACGGCTCGGGGTCAGAGGTCATACGGAATCGATTAATCTGCACTAATTTTTGTAATCAGTTATTTTTTCTCAAATTAATTAATCGAAATTAATCAGTTATTTTGACAGCCCTAATATATATATATATATATATATATATACAGCTCCGCCTCCTCTCTCTGAGTGACAGCCTGGTGGGAATGGCCATGCTGACACACACACACATACACTGACACCGTGGGGTGACTTCAGAGTTCAGAAAATAATCAGTGCATTACCTTGCTATTATTCTAGTCTCCGCCATCTTGTAAGGTGGACACATGTACAAGTTGATTGCCTAGTCAGTGGCTTAAAATAGGGATTGACTTTGACATAGTGATATAGCCGCCCTCAAGGCTATGCTGTATGCTATTTCCTTGTAAATGCATATTCCAGTCTCACTCAAATCTACTCCGACTATAATGTCGCTTTGCCCCTGTCAGAAACTGAAAACGTATAAGAATCTATTTAGCATGCAAGCTTTCAACCACTGGCTCTTGTCAAGAGAGGACATAATCTGTGCTAATGATTCTCGTCCCAATGTCCTTACACACACACACACACACACACACACACAATCACACACAAACACACACATTAATTGTAGGTCCACTCTAGTGTAGGAGTGCCACATGACATAAACATTGATAAACACTTACATACATTCACATACACGTACACACACACACAAACACTCTTACCCTATCAAACACAGTCACATCAGATGTTAGTGCCAAGCACTAGCTCACACACAGACACACACACTCACACGGCAGGCACAGTACTGTACACTTAAATTGTGTGTGTGTGTGTGTTGATATGAAAGTGTGGCGCGTGCAGTACTTCTGATAAAAGCCCACATCAGAAGAAGTGTCTGCCTCCTCATCTTTAAAACAGCCCAGACGTCTGTGCTACACACACCAGCATTTAAGCTCATTAAGAAGGATAAAAAAAACACTTACGCTAGCTTAATGAGGTCTCTCTCTCTCACACACACACACACACACAAACACACACACACACATCCACACAAGCACACACACACACACACACACACAAACACACACACACACACACACACACACACACACGGTTATATGCATATTCAAGTGTGTATTTCGCTATGCATGGGTGTGTGGATGCAGGGCATAGCTTGGAGGGCACAGTTTTACAACCTCTGCAACTATTCAAAAGAGTTTGCTCCTTATAGGTGCTTATGTGTGTGTGTGTGTGTGTGTGTGTGCTGCATAGGTCTGTGCGTGCTTCCATGTGTATATGTATGTGTGTGTGTGTGTCTGCTGCTTGTGGGAGAAGTTTGAGGAGATACTCCCCTGGGGGTCGCTGGAGGTACTGCAGGGCCTTATACGCACTACACTGGGGCTAAAATACTGCACTGGAAAAGTAGTGCTGAAATGAACTCAGTATCGCAAAAACTGATCACTAATGTTACTTATTACAATTAGACACAGAGTGATGAGGAAGTGTAATTGTTGCAGATACAATTTGCTGAGGAATAAGCTGCAATATGCTTCCACTGTATTATTGGTACTTACTTTGGGGGGAATTAAAATTTGTTCTAAATTCATAACTTAAATGTATTACCATTTCATAATTCACAATTTGAATATATTAGCATTTTAAACGAAAAAGCCAAATCTATGGTGCCCCTTGCATACAAGCAAAGAAGCCGATCTGAGCTGTCACGTTGCGCCATCCAAATCTGTGTTAAAATTGGCTGGAGTTCTCCTGTAACCCTGACCCTTCTCACACTATAGTTAGTGTGTGTGTGTGTGTGTGTGTGTGTGTGTATGTGTCTCCGCATGCCTGGACATGTCTGGGCAGAGACCTGGGACTGCAGGAGAGGTTCACAGAAACCTACAGCTTTGGCCTGCTCATGCAGTCATGGATATAGTTGACCCGTTGAGTGACCCCTTTCTCCTCTCCTCTTCTCAACTCTCCACTCCTCCTCCAGTCTCATGATGTGTCCCCACTGTATCCGTTTGCTTGTTTGTCGTTAGCAGGATTATGCAAACACATACAGTACAGGCCAAAAGTTTGGACACACCTCCTCATTCAATGTGTTTCCTTTATTTTCATGACTGTGAAATGTGAAATAACAGAAAACATGTCTTATATTCTAGTTTCTCCAAAGTTGCTATTTTTTTTTATTTAATACCATATTCAGCAAGCCATAACTTGACAAATATTCATCTGTGGCCCAAATAACTTTGCATTCATTCATAGTTTTGATGTCTTCACTATGTAAATAGTCATGCAAATAAAGAAAACGCATTGAAATGAGAAGGTGTGTCCAAACTTTTGGCCTGTACTGTACTGGCCCCTGATTTTCTTGAAAACTTGGGGGGAAAGGTGTGGTAGGGGCCAAGGAAGAATACACTCTTAAAACGAATGCGTTGAAAACAAATCAACTTGCGTTGTTTTTACTGTAACACATCTCTGTGTCCAGATAGGGACAACACATTCATTTTAAGAGCGTAAATTCCATTTTGAAGTGGCTATGACACAAGGGGCATCTGCATGCATTTAGTTTTGCTTTCACTCACGTTGCAAGATATTGTATTTGGTCTGGAGATATTGGTGGAGATATTTACTCAAGTGAAAGGCATTCTAGTATATTCATGCAGCACTACAGTAAGATATGTTTACCAATAGCCCAAAACAAAAAAGACAAGCTCCGGTAGGACAGGAGTAGCTCCTGTTGTGTTCAGGCTCCTTCATGACTAGCTCCTGTAGAGTTCAGACAGGGCTCTGGCATGGATGAGTGAGTGAGTGAGTGAGAGAGAAGAGTGGAGAGGTAAGGAGAGGAGAAGAGAGAAAGGGGGGACTGGGTCAACAATATCCATGGCTGCATGACTGCCCAGGAGATGACTTATTCATTCCCTTGCCCTGCACCACCCACCCCTCTCTTTCTCTCTCTCTTTCTCACTCTTTCTTACTCTCTCTCTCTCTCTTTCTCTTTGTATTTACCAAGTATTTACCGCAGAAATATTTGTGTGTGTGTGTTTGTCAGACTGTGTGTCTTGACTGTCAGGGACAAGTTAAGGACTGTTCATTCTTCCTGTTTCTGGTACTTTGAGTTGTCGTGTGTATGATGAAGTACTCCAATTATTTGGAAAAGGACCCTGCCCTTCCCTAAAGTCATGGAGAGAATTTGGCCTTAAAAGTGACACAGTTTTTCTTAATCTGTGCGTGTGTGTGTGTGTGTGTGTGTGTGGTTCATATGAAAAGGAATGTTTGCTTGAGGTAGTATGTAGCAGTTACAGTAATGTGATGAAATGTCACAGATAATAATCCGGTAGTGTGCTCCATAGCCTGAAGAAGCTCACATGTGTTAGTGTGCTTAAATGTCAAAGATAATAACCAGGTAGTGTGCCCCATACCCCGCTCTATAGCCTGAAGAAGCACACATGTGTTAGTGTGCTTAAATGACACAGATAATAACCAGGTAGTGTGCCCCATACCCCACTCTATAGCCTGAAGAAGCACACGTGTTAGTGTGCTTAAATGAATGTGTTAGAGTGCTCAAGGATGTGTGCAATTTCATACAGTATAATGAGGAAAAGCTGAGGTGAATAAGTTGAGGTGGAGTCTTTGCAGGTTCATGAAAGAGACAAGACGGGTCAGGGGGTTGCAAGCAAGAGGGGCAGAGAAGTGACCGCTATGACACCAGCGTGTTGTTGTGACTGTTGGGACCAATGTGTAGCTAATATGACTGCTATGGTTTCAGAATGCCCAGGGTTATGATACAGGTGGAAATTAGCAATTGTTGCTACAGTATAACCTGCGGCCAAACACATATTCTCTTGTATCACAAGATTAATGTTTATTTGTGCATTGTCCCTGTTTTAAATAAATACATTTCCAATTCCAATTCCAAAGTTGGCGTAAGACGCCTTCTGTAGGCGTTAGATGCTTTCTGTAGCCATTAGACGCTTTCTGTAGGCGTTAGATGCTTTCTGTAGCCGTTAGACACTTTCAATAGTCGTTAGACGCTCTCTGTAGTCGTTAGACGCTCTATGTAGGTTTTTGAGGAGGCGCACCCATTGGAGCTTTAATAAATGTGGAGCAGAAAGAGAAGTTGCTGTTGCTGCCAAAACCACACAATGCACTACAATACAAATTAAACTAGATGTACCGCAGAGCGGTAAAAAATATGACCGCCGCCCAGTCCAGCACATTTTTTACACAAAAATAAATCACGCTGAAAGGCATATATGATTCTAACTGTCTCACTAAATTGCACTATGCACACTCAATTCTCACTGGTATCTGCTAGACAACAAGTACCAAAACATGATTAGTTCATAGATTTCACATGTAAAATTAATTTTATACAACCCCACCCCCATCTTGCCTGTTCATAATTCTGAGAAATTCTTGTGTGCATGTGTGTGTGCACATGTTTATGTTATGGGTGGGTGTGTGTGTGTGTGTGTGTGTGTGTGTGTGTGTGTGTGTGTGTGTGTGCGTGCTTGTGTGTGTTCCTGCGTATGTGCCTGTGTTTGTGCATGTGCATGCATGCGTACATATGTCTACTGTGTGAGTATGTGTCATACGTATGATTACTGTGAATGTATGTGTGTGCGTGTGTATCTGTTTATGCACATGTGTGCACATGGAATGGGTTAAGATGACCCCTGGAGGCAAACATACGGAAAAAATTGGTCATCCTAGGCCCTACGGTTCTCAAGATATTCACAGAAAACTGTGTCTGCCCTACCCTCCTTTCGGGGGGTCCAGTCCAGCGGGGGGGCTACAGATCAAAACGAAAAATGATGGTTCCATGCTATCCATGTAGGGTTACATGCCCACCAAGTTTCGTGTACCCCGGACTTTCAGTGTCCCGGGAATCCTTGACGGAAATGTTGCCATGCAAAAAAAAAAAAAAAAAAAAAAAAAAAAAAAAAAAAAAAAAAATCTGACTAAACCTAAATGACCTCCGCTTCGCTGCGCGGCGGTCATAATAAATAAGGGTCTGAACTGCCATAGCTTCCAGAGGAGAGAAAGCAAAGACTGTTTCATTCAGTGGCTTCCGTCATAAAGAAAAAGGCTTGGAGCCCTTATCAGCTTTAAGCTCAGTGAATTTTGAATATGCAACGTGTGACGGTGTGTGTGGATGTGACATGGATGTGAAATGTGTGTTTGATATGAACACGCTGACCTCACACACATTGTCACCCACTGCCTATTCAAATGTCCCTGAGCTCAGAAGCTGCTGAAGGCGCTAAGCCTGTCTCTTTATGAGGAGAGCCATTCATGTATGACTATCTGCAGTAGGATGGGTGTGTGTGTGTGTGTGTGTGTGTGTGTCTTATCTTCTCACCTCAGTAGTGGGCAGTCAGTGAACTCAATCGAATCTTGCATGGACTTCTAATCTCTGTAATTACCTGTGCAGGACACACTGTAAATGTACACACACACACACACACACACACACACACACACACACACACACACACACTCACACACACACACACACACTGTAAATACACATACGCACACATTTGCCAAACACACACACACAGTCATAATCGGATACACACACACACACACTCGCCCACATACACACACACTCATGCACACAGATTCTCACACATGGCACACACACACCCACACACACCCACAGCAGGGCATGTTGGCGGGTGATAAGCGTGGCTCATCTGAGTGCAGTGTAATGGGCTGGGCTGTAATCACCATCACAGAGACAGAATGGTGCTAATGTGATCAGGGGAATTACAGCCAGAACGCTCTACTTTCATTCCTCTCTCTCTCTCTCTCTCTCTCTCTCTCACCCCCTCTTTCTTTCTATGTATGTGTGTGCCATACACAGATTTTATTTTCTCTCTTTTTTCCCCATTTCATCCTCCCATTTTTCCTTCCTCTCAGTCATCCTTTCATCCTCCTTGTCTTTTCTTCTGTCTTACTCTCTCCACCGTTTCCTTCACTCTTCCCTCCTCTCCCCCTCCTGGACAGAGCAGGTGTTGCATGGTCCTCCTCCTCTACTCCTGGACAGTGCAGGTGTTGCATGGTCCTCCTCCTCTACCCCTGGACAGAGCAGGTGTTACATGGTTCTCCTCCTGGACAGGCCAGGTGTTGCATGGTCCCTCTGGACAGGACAGGTGTTGCATAGTTCTCCTCCTCTACCCCTGGTCAGGGCAGGTGTTGCATAGTTCTCCTCCTCTACCCCTGGACAGGGCAGGTGTTGCATAGTTCTCCTCCTCTACCCCTGGACAGGGCAGGTGTTGCATGGTCCTCCTCCTCTACCCCTAGACAGGCCAGGTGTTGCATGGTCCTCCTCCTCTACCCCTGGACAGGGCAGGTGTTGCATAGTTCTCCTCCTCTACCCCTGGACAGGGCAGGTGTTGCATAGTTCTCCTCCTCTACCCCTGGACAGGGCAGGTGTTGCATGGTCCTCCTCCTCTACCCCTAGACAGGCCAGGTGTTGCATGGTCCTCCTCCTCTACCCCTGGACAGGCCAGGTGTTGCATGGTCCTCCTCCTCTACCCCTGGACAGGCCAGGTGTTCTCCTTCTCTTTCTCCTCTCTGTCACAATCAGAGAGGCTCTCCCCATAGTCTATTTTGTCCATTGCTGTCATCTGTTCTCAATTGTCTTCTGTAGTCACACACACACACACACACACACAAACAACTCTTCTCTCATTTTCCTATCTCCTCTCCCTTACAACTCTGCCATGAGTTATCCATCTCTCTTCCCTCTTGCTCTCTCTTGGGGGCAGCCGTGGCCTACTAGTTAGGGCTTTGGGCTTGTAACCGAAGGGTTGCCGGTTCGATCCCCGACCAGTAGGAAAAATGTGGGCGTGGAAAGTGGTTGAGCACTGCTCTCCTGTGCCCATATCCACGGCTAAAGTGCCCTTGAGCAAGGCACATGACCCCTCAGTGCACCGCTGTAGCTCCGGGTTAGTGTGAGCTTCACCTCACTGTGTGTTCACTGTGTGCTGTGTGTGTTTCACTAATTGGGATAAATGCAGAGACCAAATTTCCCAAATATATACTTACTTACACATATCCACAGCTTGCACCACACCTTCACACCCGGGACTCTCATCAATATCACTTCTCTCACTCCATCATCATGTATTTTATAAACCGGCCGCATGCACCAGTTCTGGACTCCAAGCCCTCGCCCTCCCTTACTCAGACAGACTTTCCCTCACTTCCTGTCCATCTCGTCAATGCTCTCTGCTTTATGCTTCATCGTCCATCACATCTCTCACTCTTTCAGATTTTAACGTCTAAACATGAATCTGTAAAAGTCTGTAAAAAATTAAATAACAAAAGATGAAAGACAGCAGTTCAGCTTACTGAGACACCTGTGGTAAATAAACATGGAACAAGTGAAAGGTAAAAAAAAAAGAAAAGAAATCAAAATAAATCTCCCCTCACCCCGTGAGGCTTCTCCTCAGAGACGTTTCTGTGGGCTGAAAACAAAGTCCTTTTAGGCAAGTCCCTCCACTCGGCGGCCATATTGCATATTACTTATTGGGCATCTATTTCGGGCAGAACTGAGAGTGCTCAAGGCTTCACGACACCAACCTCGCTCCAGCGGCGAGATCACAACACATGACTGGTACGATGAATTCACAACACATCACATGATTGGCACAATGCATTCACATGTCAACTTTTGGCCGCGGAAGGGGTGGGATATATATAGACAACCGCCATATTGGCGTTACGAACTAACCCCATGCATTTCTATGAAGGATTCTCCTCAGAAAGTCTCTGCTGAAAATGAAAATGTTTGCTTCCCCCCACCCCCCCATGTTTAGATAAACATTTTACAAGCATTTGATATGGAGAGTTGCTCCTCTGCATTTCTTTACTTTACATTCATGGTGGAGCATACTGAGCATTTGCTGAAGAAAGATAGATATCCCAGCCCCCTCTGAGGGAGAGAGAGAGAGAGAGAGAGAGGGATGGCGGAAGGAAGTGTTGACTTAATGAGATCCATAGAGACTCTTTCTTTTCTCACAGGAGAGCGAAAGAGGGTAGGGAAGGAGTTTTGGGGGGGAGAGAGAATTAAGAAGAGATTGAGATGGAAAAGGAGAGAGGGAAAGAAGGGAATATTGTGTGGAGGGAGAAGGGGAACAAGAGAGGGTAGGAAAATGGCCAGAATGGGAATAAAGAGGGAAGGAAGGAGAGAAAGACAGGCAGGGAGGGAGGGATCAAATGGAAAAGATCAAATGGGACACTCTCAATGTGGGTTTGTGTTACTACATTCTATGCTTTAAAGGACAAATGTGGCCTATCACAACCTTGGGTCTATTTTTGGATGATAACGAGTGTAAGCTTTCCTTGAGGACCAAAATCACGTTAATTTGAGTAGTTTTGAGTAAGACCGGAATATGTATTTACAACAAGATACCATATAGCAATAGCCTTGGGGGCAAGCTTGCTACGTCAGTAGTCAAGATGTCAAAAGTAAATAGCGACTTTTGTCAAAAAGCTCCTGACAAAGCTCAAAATATAACTACACGTCTGTGATACTGTCACAGATACTCCCTATACAAACAGACCATGATATTGTAACTTAAGTGTACAGAAATGGTATAGAAAAGATTGTTTGTGCAGTCAGTGCAGTCAGTGCATTACCTAAATTTTTACCTAAATTCTTAAGATACGTTTGCCACCATCTTTCTATGAGAAGTCTGTAAGTCAGTTACCGAATGCAGTGCAAACTACTGTAACGGACGCAAAAGAGTTCAGTAATCGACTTGTACAGATTTTCCTCTTACATGACAAGATGACTGTACAAATATTATGGTCAGCTGGCTTCAGACACTCTGTGACTGCAGATCTGGGCTTCATTTAGGTCTTCTTTTCTGTGGAGACAGGCATGTGTGTGTGTGTGTGTGTGTGTGTGTGTGTGTGTGTGTGTGTGTGTTCAAGGCAGGAAAATCATGACAAACCAGGCAGATATAATTTATATACTCTCCATATGAGTGTGTGTGTGTGTGTGTGTGTGTGTGTGTGTGTGTGTGTGTGCGTGAGCTTGAAATAGAAAGCGTGTGTGAGGAGAACTATTGTAGTGCCATGTCGACATGCTTTCTCCCGAGCCAATTAAATCCATTTCCTCTTTTCCATTCACTGTCGCCCTGTAAAAAAAAGAGAAAAAAACGTGCCTAAAAGCAGCTTTGTCTTTGAGCAGGAGAGAGAGAGAAGAGAGAAGCACCCTGAAGCTCAGTGATGAGAGGAGAGGAAGGGGAACAGCTCTCCCACAGTCGCTTAGCCTCTCCCGAAGCTCTGGGAGCTCTCACACTCCTCTCTGTCAGAGCAAGGTTTAGGATCAAGGCCAAAGAAATCTATCACAGAGCAGCAGCGGACACACATTTGACAGGACAGAGGGGAACTGTCCCTCAGAGCGAAAATGTCCAGCAGACTGCAGAGGGGTCTGGGAGAGATCTACACTGGAGTGAGAGATAGAGATAGACACAGAGAAAGTGGATGAAAGAGAAAAAACAGGACGAAAAGACGATAAGAGAGAGATAAAAAAAGAGGGCTTTCTCTTTCTCCTCTTTGTCACATTTCTTTTCAATCACATTTCTTCTCCCCACAATTTATTTTTTCCATTGCTGTCCTCTTTTCTCAATTGTATTCTGTAGTCACACACACACACACACACACACACACACATACACACACACACAGACACGCACGCACACACCCACGCACACACACACATACACACACAGACACGCACGCACACACCCACGCACACACACACATACACACACAGACACGCACGCACACACCCACGCACACGCACACACACACACACAGACACACACACACACACACACACACACACACAAACAACTCTTCTCTCATTTTCCTATCTCCTCTCCCTTTCTCTGCTCTGCCACGATTTATCCAGCCCCTATATCTCAAAGAAGCATGTATTGTGTATGTGTGCGTGTGTGTGTGTTTGTGTGTGTGTGTGTGTGTGTGTGTGTATACAACTGTCTAAACTCCCACGACTCTAAACTGTCAGACAAGCTTATCTCTTCTGTCTCCTATCCCGACATGGCAGTACTTCCACTCTGGAGAGCCCCCTCATCCATTCCCAGTCTCCCCCGCAAGGGTGGGAATTCTCCCGGGAATGCTTGGGAATTCCCATCCCTGATCCCACCCTCATTCCGAGATGCTCTCACTTCAGATGGGGGCCGCTTGAGTCAGCGAGTGTGTGGTTACTGTGTGTGTGTGCGTGTCATTTGTGGTTTATGTGTGTGTGTGTGTGTGTATGCATAGTTTGTGTTTGTGTGTGTGTGTGTGTCTGTACAGTGTACACGCATAGTAAGTGTGTGTATGTGTGTGTGTGTGTGTCTCTTTTTGTGTGTTCAGCGTCCCCCACATTTATTGGCACCCCTGTAATATAAGAAAAAGAGTATTTAAAAAATAATCTTTCGTCATTATGGATCTCTGGATTTTGTAAGAAATTGATGTATGTAACTCGCTATGGATAAAAGTCTCAGCTAAATGAATAAGCAAGAAAAGAGATAGTTTTAGATTTGTTGTGATTAATGTCTGTTTGCTGGAAATTCTCCTGCCAAAAACTCTCTTCTCCTCTGGCACAGCTCATAAACATCACGTACATAAATCTCCCTAAATAACAGCATTGATGTGTCACAATCAGAATATGTGCTTACACACAAACAATCACACAATAATTCTAATAAACAAACTCACAAACAACAACGGAATTAATTAATTGTTCAGACGTGATGTATTTTTGCTGATGACTGCAGAAAGCAAAAACAATGGCTTATGTTTTGTTTGGTTTTGTAACTGAATAGATCATAAACGGCCACAGCAACAAAGTCAAGTCAACTTTATTTATATAGCGCATTTCATACACAGAGGTCATTCAATGTGCTTTATATAAACACAGGCAAACAGGAATAATATAATTAGGCTAATAAAAGCATAGAAGGGCAATAGTCAAAGAATAGTTTAAAAATTAAAGAATAAAAGAAAGAAAATATAAAACACACAAGGTAATAGTAGCCTACATAAAAGGATAAAAGGGCAATCGTTTAAAATAGTTTAAGAAGTAATAATTAAAACACATAAAAAACAACATAAAAAGATTATACTAGTCAAGCACCCTGTGAACAGCAGCACTCTATGGAGATTCTTGAAGTAGTCCCAAACTGTGCACACACACACATATATTTCCTTTCAGGGCCAAAATGGCCGACCACAGGGCTCGATAGTCTCTCTTGAAGAGGAATGACTAGAATGCAATGCCTATTCCAACCAAGCTTAAGCAATGGCTTCTTATGACCAAGGGGAACCCATCATGAGAACCCATGAGTGTGGAGGGGGGTGGGTTCGGGACCTCAGACACCACTGTTGAGCCTTCTGGAGGTGTCGTGGGCCTAACAAAACACTGAAGGTGGCTGCCTGAGAACCCCTGTGAAATGTTTTTGAAGGCTGCGCCGATGGCAGTGGTGTAGTCTACGTGATACATAGGTGCCAACTCTCACGCATTGGCCGTGAGACACACGCATTTGATTAGTTTCACACACTCACACGCCACACCCCCGATTTCTCACGCTGAAGTGTCAACCCGGTCGGTCAGATGCCTGAAAAATGAGTTTAGCCTATCTATAGATCTACCTGTTGAGCCACGGTTATGCTTTCAGAGACGGTGAGAGGGTTCAAGAGCACCCCCTGTCTGTGTAATTTTCTAAATTTTCTCTCATTTGCGATGCTACTTCAGAAGCCGTCCCAGGCGCATTCCCCCCGCATTTCCCCGGCTTCAGGTATGCTTTGAGTATTATTGAGTATTTTTCACGCTGAAGTGTCAACCTGGTAGGTCAAATACCTGGCAGATGAGGTTCAACTAAACTAAACCTATACATATGATATCACACATCAGGTGAACGTGCGGAATCTAAGCTTTCCAATGATATTAGCGCCAAGTTGCTGTGATAAATGGTTCGCGAGAAAATTAACATTGAACCGACGTGCAATTTAGGCTAATCATATTTGCATTTTGCACACAGTGCACACCCATTACTCTCGGTTTAATATTTCACTAACCCTTCACACAACACGTGGCAAACCCAATATCACAATAAACAGCAAACCATACCGAATACGAGGATATAAAGCATGCACTGTGCAATAAGTGGTTCCTGAGTAATCCGGTTTTGAAATTGCAACACATTTCTACATAGCCTCATTGGGGCGAAATTATAATGTATTCTAATGTAAACTATTTGTCAGTAGGCCTACATACATTTTTGTAAATTGCTCAGCCATAGATTATCCCACTATCATGGTTCTTATATTGTCAGGTTCCAGCCAATCCCATTACAGATACATGAATACATTTATATTGGCATGCTTCCTAGTGACATTAATGCAAAAATATGAAGAAAATCAAATAATGAGACACAAATATTGATATAAAGCCTGACATAAGCCATATGCAAACATTCACATCATGCAGATATAAGTACATCCTGAAAAAAGAATAGCATGTAGGCTATAGGCTATGGCCATTACAATGACCAATATATTATCTTAAATAAACTAGCTGAATAACACAGGTGACCACTTCTGCATAATTTCATGGAGTGCTGAAATGTACACACATTTTTGAACATTTCTGAACTGTGAAATGTAGCATATGTTTTTGTGGTTGTGAACTTATTGCAATATCACCATAACTATTCCACCTGTGTGTGCATGGTTATAATTCTGAAGCGCAAAATAGCTACAGCACAAATATTTCCATAAAAATAAGCAAGTCTGACCTCTGAATTTATTTTGCTGATTGATGCATTTAAAAGTTAAAATATACAAACATTTCTTAAATTCTTACAAAACACCCACCCACTTTTAAAAAAAAAAAACACACACACACACACACTTTTGCCGTGCGAAATACCAGTGCTGTTTTCAGCATCTGTTTAGTGCTTCATTGTCATTTTCGTTGGATTCTCCCATTTGCGCGTAAATCGCTCATAAACTTTTTTTTTTTGTTACACGCATTCTCCCATTCCTCTTCTGTCATACACACAGTGACAAGCGCCAAATCCCCCGCAGTGTTGAAGACATCAGTCATCCCCCTCACTTTTGATAAGGTAAAAAGCCTTATAGGTACGCCAAATAAATAATAACCTATAGGTTTACGTTAGGCTATGTAAAACTCCCCATTAACAGCATCACGTCACTAACCACAGCTAAGACTGCACAATCTCTATTCACTCTGTTATCTGAAGCCAGTTTGTCTACTTAGATACTGTAAATCCTCAAATTATGGCCGGGGTCTTAAGACAAAGTACAGGCCTTTAGGGGCAGGATTGTATTCGAGACAGCCCTTTATTTCTTATGCGAGTTTTATTTTGAGACATGCGTTTCTTGGAGCGGCATACTGGTAGGCCTTCAAAAGCATGACATTTTCGGTTTAGTTTGATATTTAATTTACTTTTGGACTGTTTGATTATATTGTTAAATGTTGGGACTGATGGGCACTGAAATCTGGGGAGGTATTTGATGATCACTATTACGTTCCATGTAGTTGAAAGAGTGTCGGGATTTCAAACAAACCATCCGCTTTCATTCGTTCATTGAACGTCTGCGGTGCTGTAATGGAAACTTTATTGCGTAGCCAAGTAGCCTATTGAGTTATTTTTAAATTATGCATGATTTACTTTTTATTAATTTCGTAGGCTGGCTTTATTTTGTTATATAGAAGTATCTAAATAACCTATTAAAATGTACCAGAATTCAGGAAATTGCATCTAGTCCAAAAAAATTGTTATGGGGGAGAACCCCCATACCGCCCCTCTGAAATGTCCCACCCACTTTCACAATGCCTCCGACGCCCATGGTCCTAGTAGTAGGCTAAATTTTGGTTGGCCCCACCAAATCTCACTCCAAGGTTTTTTGAAAAGTTGGCAGCCCTGTGATACACAGGACTACGCAGTATACCCACTTAAAAAGCATCACTATCTCAGTATACCCACTTAAAATAGGCAAGGATACGCATTAACATTTGGGGTTGATCATAGTATGCCCACTAAAGCTAACAAAGACTACATTACACTACAGCTAACTAGACTTCACCACTGTCTGATGGTGATGTTATTTGTTCCAGCTTGATTTCTTTCTCTGGGCAATTACTAGCTTAGTTTAGAGCCCACATCAACGAGCCATAACATAAGCACTTGCTAGTGAAGCCTACTTGCTGGCTCTCTCTCTCTCTCTTTTTCTCCACCCTATGTCTCTCCACCCTCTCTTTCTCTCTCTCTCACTCTCTGTCCACCCTCTCTCTCACCACCCTCTATCTCTCTCTGTCTCGCTCTCTCTCTCATCAGGTCTGTTTGTTATCTGGCTTCACTAGGCTGTTGTTCTCCACCCTCTTCTCTCCATGTTCAACATATCTGCTTTTCTTCATTTCTGCCTTCATTCCTCCTCTTTTAGTCATGTTAGATATACTGCAGTAACCTCTCTCTCCCCCTCTCTTTGTTTATCTCTCTCTCTCTCTCTATCTCTCTATCTGTCTCCAAATACTGTGAAACTTATTTGTCTCTACAGTGTGTGTGTGTGTGTGTGTGTGTGTGTGTGTGTGTGTGTGTGTGTGTGTGTGTGTGTGTGTATGTGTGTGTGTGTGTGTGTGTGTGTGAGAGAGAGTATCAGTTCAGACAAATTCATAGCTCTGAGGTCAATCTTTGGTCAGGCTTCAGTGTTTACATTATAGTTTTTTCTTAGTTGCTTTGTCAGTACATGCAAATGTGTGAACTAGCTGTCATGACTAGTTGTCATAGTCTGTCTAGCATATATAAATGTATGTGACCTGACAGACAGGAACATCAGGATTAATAGAAAGATGTGCAGTGGTGCACAGCTCTGACCAAGGGAGATTTTACTGTTTTTCATTTGTATCACAATGCTGTAAAAGCCTTTGTTTACACTATACACAATGTGTGTTTTGCAAATGTTACTGTAATGATGATTCGAGAAATGCACCAAAGTGACTGTGTGTGTGTGTGTGTGTGTGTGTGTGTGTGTGTGTGTGTGTGTGTGTGTAGGTGTGTGTGTGACGGCTTGAAGAATGCTTTATCTAGCATTCTCTGGGAGAGTAGTGTTGTGTTCACTAAATACATACAGTTGTAGTTCTGTTATTCAGGGTGCCTGATTTATGTCGCACATTCTGACACTGAAAGGCCACCGTAGGTGTGCCTGTTTGGTTTCGTTTTCAGAGAAATAAACGAGAGTTTATTTATGTATTGAGAAGTTGAGACTAGTCATTATTTTAGCAACATAACATTGGCGACAAGGATGGCTGATGCACCGGCTTTCTCTCTTCCACCTCCGGACTATTTTCTTCCCCTCCCTGGCGAACCCGTCGTTCCTTGGAGTCAGTGGAGAACGTCTTTTGAACTGTATCTTTTAGCCATTGGATTGGATAATGCCACTAGCGCGAGGAAGCGTGCTATCCTACTGCACTTGCTGGGAGCGGAAGGGGAACAGGATTTTTAACACGCTCGATGGTACTCTGGACACTTACAATTCTGTTATTACGGCTTTGACTGGACATTTTGTAAAGTCACAGAACATCCTTTTTCGGCGGCTGGAGTTCAGACAAAGATGTCAGCGCCCTGGTGAGTCTACTAGGCAGTTTGTAGCCGATTTAAAAGCCTTAGCACAGCGCTGTAATTTCGGCGTCATGAGGGATGAACTTATTCGAGACCAGCTCATTGAAAAAACGTCTAATCCCAGAGTCCAGGAAGAGTTGCTACTCAAAGATGCAACACTGTCACTTGATGATGCACTAACACTCGCCATACAAGTGGAGGCAGCAACTCAATGTGCTGCTAAAATAGCAGAAAACAAGTCTCATACTGCCATTATTGAACAGCCAGTGCAACAGCTATCAAGCTCAGACAACCTGGCTGACCCTGCTGCTATACAGGTTGCGCGCCCCCAGCACACACGCCAGCAGAGACGCTGTGGGAATTGTGGCTCCACCCGTCATGCCACAAGGGCTCAGGACTGCCCTGCTAGGGGCCAGACATGCAGACGCTGTCAGAAACCTAAACACTTTGCTAAATGGTGCCGGTATGCTCCGGGCCTCCGGCTGACTACCCTGAACAGTCACATGACCCGGTGGTGCCAGTGCGCACCATAGGCCCCCACCCAGGGACCTTCTCAAGGTGCCCTGTATACCTGGATGGCTGCTGTGTCCCTCTTCTCCTCGACATTGGGGCCAAGGTGTCACTGCTGAATGTTGACACCTGTAACCTACTCTTCCCAAACAGACAGCTGCAGCCTCCATCCACTACTCTCTGTGGCTACGGCCGCAGCAAAATTGACGTTGTCGGCCTACTTTACCTCCCAGTTCGTTACACCTCTACAACTGTAGACCGCTTCCCATTCCACATTACACGCCGCGGTGAGAACATCATGGGCCTTGACCTCTTTCTCAGCCTTGGTTTTACCCAACAGGACAACAATGGAACACGAATACTACAAGTGGGTTCCCCTTGGCAACAAAGCCGGCCTGAACTGTTCAATGGCCTTGGGTGCCTCACCTCATTCACACACAAACCACTCCTGGACAACAGCGTGCCTCCCGTGGTCCAGCCCCTTCGACGTTTTCCCCTGGCTCTGTGGGACGGCGTTACACAGGAGCTCCAACGCCTCCAGGCTGATGGCATCATAGAACCCATTGATGCATCTCCGTGGGTGTCCAACCTCGTCATCACCAGGAAGAAGTCAGGAGGACTGAGAGTCTGCGTTGACCTTCGCCAGGTCAACAAGGCAGTGATACCTGACAAGTACCCTCTCCTGACGACAGAAGAACTTACAACCCACTTCTACGGCTCCCGGGTTTTTTGGACTTACGTCAGGGCTACCTACAAATCCCTCTGCACCCAGAGAGTCGGAACCTGACAGCTTTTATCACCCATACTGGCCTGTACCGCTATACGAGGATGCCTTTTGGGCTCAGTTCAGCGCCTAGCTGTTTCCAGAAGATCCTGTCCACAATCCTCGCCAGCTGCCCCGGTACCGTGGCCTATTTGGACGATATTGTGGTACACGGGCCAGATGTTGACACGCAAAACGCCCGCCTGGAACAGGTTTTTGACTCCCTCAGCCGCCACCATGTCACCTTGAAAACTGAAAAGTGTACGCTCTCCGTAGCGGCCATTGATTTTTCCGGGTTCCGTGTGTCGGCAGATGGTATCTCCTCCCTCCAGTCGAACGTGGCAGTCATCAGCGCAGTCCCCACCCCCACGACAGCCTCACAACTGGCTTCGTTCTTGGGGATGACAGCCTACTACATGCGTTTCCTGCCTCAGTACTCCTCCGTCACGGCCCCGCTGAGGATGCTGCTCAGACAGGATACTCCCTGGACCTGGACTTCTGAATGCCAGGCAGGTTTCGACGAACTGAAGCGTCTCCTCACCACGTCTCCGATTCTGGCACACTTCCAGCTGGACTGCCCCACATTCGTGACCTGTGATGCGTATGCTGTGGCTCTGGGCGCCGCTCTGTCACAGCTCCATGACGGCGTGGAGAGGCCCGTAGCATTCGCCTCCCGGGCGCTCAGCCCCACCGAGCAGAAATACTCAGTGGGTGAGAGGGAGGCCCTTGCCTGCATTTGGGCATGCGAGAGGTGGCATTTGTACCTGTATGGATGGTCTTTTACCCTACGGACGGACCACCAGGCCCTGACAGCCCTGATGTCCACTTCAGGTGGAGGACACAGGCCCCTTCGCCTCCACAGATGGTCAGACCGCCTGCAGCAGTATGACTTTCAGTTTCACAATTGACGCCTGGCAAGACTAACGTTGTAGCAGATTTTCTATTCCGTCCTGCTGCCACCCAGTGCTCTGCTGTCTCTCCAGAGGATGAGGAGAAGGTAGTACACCTGGTCCACTCACCACTGAAGGACACGGTCTCCCTCCGTGACCTGGAGTCCGCCTCAGCAGCCGAGCCCGTCTTCAGCATGCTTCGTGACTACATCAGACATGGTTGGCCTGCCCGCGTCCCACCAAAACTGGAGCCATACTATCGAGTGAAGCATGAACTGTCATGCTGGGGTGAGGCCTGCATCGCTCGTGGCCTCTGTGCTGTCATCCCAGTGGCCCTCAGAGGGTGTGTCTTGCAAATGGCACATCAGGGACACCTCGGCATCGTCAAAGCCAAACAAAGGTGCCATGACGTTGTGTGTTGGCCTGCCATGGACCGTGACCTGGAGGGACTTATCCGCTCCTGTGCAGCGTGCCTCACCAGTGGGAAGACTGGGCCACCCACTTCAACTACAGCCAGTAGACTGGCCATCTACACCATGGGACCACTTGCAGCCTGATATCTGTGGTGAGCTGTACAATGTGCCACACCATCAGAGGTTCCTCGTGGTGGTCTACGACCTGCATTCTAAGTGGCCTGAGGTGGCTCCCATGGGTACGGTTACCTCTGCTGCTGTGGTCAACTTCCTCGACCAGCTGTTTTCCTGCTGGGGCTTGCCTCGTGCAATTACCATGGACAATGGTCCTCAGTTCCTGTCGTTGGAGTTCACCACCTTCCTCGCCAACAAGGGTGTTACCCATACCCGAACCTCCGTCTATCACCCCCAAGCCAACAGGGGGGTGGAACGATTCAACCAATCCCTGAAAAATGGACTGCGTGCTCACATGTCTGAGGGATACTCCCTGATGGCCGCACTGTCACAGACCCTTCTCCACTACAGAGCAACTGCCCACTCTACAACAGGGGTCTCCCCTGCCGCACTCATGCTAAAAAAAGGGAGCTTGTGCTTCCCCTGTCAAGACTCCGTCCACCAATGGCCGCGGGGTCACGACCATGCCCAGCAGCAGTCAAGTCTCACGTCAAGAGACAACAGAGTTCCATGAAGCGGAGGTTCGATGAGAAGCACAAGGCTAAGTGGCCTGCTATCGGAGTGTCAGACTGGGTCAGAGCCCGTCGGCCCCACAGAGCTAACAAGCTGTCATCATTCTGGTCGGCTCCGTACCAGGTCAGTCGGCAGCTCGGCCCAGCTTCATTTTAGCTGACTGATGGTTCCCGTTGGCACGCCAGCTGCCCTCCCCTCATTACTACCCTCACCTGGCAGGGGTGGAGCAGAGCAACCCAGCAAATGGGCCGGTGGAGCAGAGCAACCCAGCAACTGGGCCGGAGAAGCAGAGCAACCCAGCAACTGGGCCAGACCCTCATGTGCCATTGCGGCACCTCTCGCCCAAGCTGTTCCGGCTGCTCAGTGCCCCACTCCGGCTTCAGCCCCGCTGCCGGCCCCCCTTGTTCCTGAGGCCCGCCCTGTCAGGGTTTGTACGCGCCCTGGGCACTTTGAAGACTTTGTTGCTACCTTCCACATCTGACCATTCGGAGGTGGGGGGGGGGGGGTAAATGTTGTGTTCACGTAATACATACAGTTGTAGTTCTGTTATCCAGGATGCCTGTTTTATGTCGCACATTCTGACACTGAAAGGCCACCGTAGGTGTGCGTGTTTGGTTTCGTTTTCAGAGAAATAAACGAGAGAGTTTATGTATTGAGAAGTTGAGACTAGTCGTTATTTTAGCAACATAACAAGTAGCCTAACCTATGGAATATTGCCTTTAGAGACAGCAGTGCAGTACTGACGACTGATCCGGTGTGCTGTGCTGATCTGTGGACTGGAACGAAGTCAGGCAGATGGCCTAAAGGTGGAGACTAACAGGTTATAGATCTGCACGCACACACAACACACACACACACACACGCACACACACACACACAACAGACACACACACACACACTTACAACAGACATACGCATGCACGCAAGCACGCACGCACACATGCACAAAGACACACACACACACAACAGACAGACGCACGCATTCAAGCATGCATGCACACACGCACAAACACACACACACAAACACACAACAGACGCACGCACACATGCACACACGCACGCACGCACGCAGGCACA
>NW_027468609.1:19461576-19469076 GCF_046254945.1 Alosa pseudoharengus | reverse complement strand
TGTAGGCACAAAGGATACATTCATAAACTATCAGGAAATATTGCGCTTGGTTTGTTAGCGTGTCAGTGTAAATCCTCAAAGACACACACACACTCTGTCTCTCTCTCACACACACACACACTAATCTATTAAGGATCTACACCTCAGATAGGTGTTTGCTCCATTTGTCATTTGGAGAGGTTCAAGAGGTCATGTGTCTGTGTGTGTATGTGGGGTGAGGGTGGGTTCTGAACAGCAGGGTGTTTGCCCCCTCCCCAAAGAGACACACACACACACACACGCACACACACACACACACACACACACACACACACACACACACAGACATGCGTGAGTGTACCTACCAGGGGGTCAGGATTTGAAGGGTTAGCTTCAGCCACTTAGCATGGCATTTGGCCGCCGACATTTTTGAAAACATGGCGTTACATGGTTGCAACTTCCGGCACCAGTTTTTACATGCTGATTGGTAGATGACAGCTCATGCACGAGTTTAGTGTTGGGCACGAGCGTCCTCGCGCGTCCATGTTGGTTTGCATTTCTGGAAGACGACAAATAAAACAACTAACTACTTGGATTAAGCTTCTGATACTTAATGCCTACATGGTTTAGGCTGTATTACCGGACTTTGTGGTAAATAAAAGAAAAATGTTAATGTTGTCATATTAGGCTATTATTTGCCGTATATGCGGGGTGCCAAGTAATTACCTTAAAGTAACTGACTATGACCATACACTTTGGCAGATGCATAGCAATGACCTATATCCAATTATTAGCCTACTCATTGCGTTGTGTATGAAGACTATTTTAAAACGCACAGGCTGTAGTTCTGTAGAACGCAACGTCTGGATCATAACCTGTCTCCCCAAGTGATTTAAAACGAAACAAATGTCAATGACTTATTTAGTTTGCTTTCTTGCAACATTGACATGATTAGGCTATGCATTTGATGTAAATGTTCAGGCTGCCAGTCGAGGCAAAAGCCAAATGTCCAACAACAGTTGCAGACTCTATGCCTGCTCGAACCACAATACCCGAGGGATGTGCGCTTCTATCGGAAGTTTAACTTGCGTTGGCTTCATTTCGTCTGCCTGCAAATGTAGCCTAGGCTTAACAAGCAGCAAATTCACACTGGGTGCAGCAAAAATCCCAGCTATCCACACGTTTCTTACATACCATGTCTACTTAATTAATAGTCATTTTAGTTGGATAGCCTATTGCATAATAGGCCTACAACCTGTCCAAATAGTATTTAGGGATCATTATTTGTGAAGCCTAAAGTGACACAATATTGATTCGCATCGTTTATTATCACATATGAACATCACATTAAATAACCTAGGACTTCAGAGACAGGGCAAACTTTACCACCATTCCCAAAATGTTATCCCAACCAATTAAATGAATTTGCGCTTATAACGAGGTGAAGCGCGTTCCCGAACAACTTCTTTTCCTCTGAGGGAATGTCCAATCTTCATCAACGACATACCGTTGTACCTTACGTTGTCTCCGTCTGTAACGTGGAATCTAATAGGCTAATTCTAGCTGGCGCCATTTTCGTAAAGATGGCTGCGGTCAATTTCATGTTTTTTTGGCTGAAGTAGCTAGCCTAGCATGGGCCATTGAAATGAATGGGGGCGGGACTTAGTCACTCTCTCCAGTTATATATAATACCTCCATGGTACCTACACATACACACGTGTGCACAGACTGCACACACACACACCCATTCTGTGTCATCATCCCCAGTGTCATCCCCTCATTAGACCCCCACATAGGGCCAACGGATTCAGTGGATGTATGTGCATTTCTGTGTGTGAGAGTGAATTTGTGTGTGTGTGTGTGTGTGTCTGTGTTAGTGTGTGTACATGTGTCCATGCATTTCTGGGTGTGAGTTTGTGTGTGTGTATCTGTGTCCATGCAGGTGAATCTGCAGTTGAGTGTGTGAGTGTGTGTATGTGTTCATGCATGTGCATCTGTGTGTCTGTGATCATGCATGTGTATCGATGTATGTGTGTGTGTGTCCATGCATGTATATCTGCTTGTGTGTGTGTGTGTGTATCTGTGTCCATGCAGATGTATATGAGTGTGAGTGGCCTTGTGTTCACCTTCAGAGATGGCTTCAATTTCTTACCCTACCTGAGCGCATGTGTGTGTGTGTGTGTGTGTCTCTGTGTGTGTGTCCTTGGGGGATGCCAGATCTGCTTCTTCTGTGGGATAGACTGATTGAGTCTCTGAGAGGTCTTCAGAGGGCTTCATCATTCCTCAGAGAGAGAGAGAGTGTGTGTGTGTGTGTGTGTGTGTGTGTGTGTGTGTGTGTGTGTGTGTGTGTGTGTGTGTGTGTGTTTGTGCGTGCACACGTGTAAAAGACAGAGAGACAAAATCTTTATTTCCTCAGGGTTTCTGGGACCAGGATGACAAAGAATCGTCTGAGCTACTGACAGCCATCATGTGTCAACTACACCTTTAGGTGACTAGGTGTGTGTGTGTGTGTGTGTGTGTGTGTGTGTGTGTGTGTGTGTGTGTGTGTGTATGTGTGTGTATGTGTGTGTGTGTATGTGCGTGTGTGTGTGTTTGTGTGTGTGTGTGTGTGCACGTGACAAGAGAAAGAGAGAGTGAAACGAGTGAAAGAGAAGGCTTTCAGATTGCCAGGCTTCTTCCTGGGTTAGAGGTCAGATTGCCAGGCTTGTTCCTGGGTTAGAGGTCAGATTGCCTGCCCGGCTTCTTCCTGGGTTAGAGGTTGTCCCTCCTGGTTTGTGTTTCTACCAAAATCACCACCTGAGCTGTTCTCCTAGTCTTTCCTTTAAACGTACTTCCTGAGATGCAGAGAAATGAGCTAAATGTCAGCACCTGAAACAGCAGTCAATGGAGGGGTCAGAGGTCAAGGTCACACCAATGTCACCCTACATCTGTGTGCAGTCTGGGCATGATCAGCATACAGACGGCAGCACCAAGTCTGTAACGACTGCTGATTGGTTGGCAGGAGCACATGTTTATACTGACAGCCGACTGGTCAACACGAGCACATGTCTGTACTGACTGCTGATTGGTCGGCAGGAGCACATGTCTTTACTGACTTCCGATTGGTCAGCACGAGCAGATGTCTGTTCTGACTGCTGATTGGCCGGCAGGAGCACATGTCTGTACTGACTTCCGATTGGTCAGCACGAGCATATGTCTGTTCTGACTGCTGATTGGTCAGCACGAGCACATGTCTGTGCTCTACATGGAGGCCTCTTTCTGATTTCAGCACTTGTTTATAACCCACTTTTTCTCCTCATTTCTTTCATTCTCACTTTCCTTCCTCATCCTCCCCTCCTTTCTATCCTATATCTGTTCCTCATTGCTCTCTCTTTCTCTCTATCCATCTCTTTCTCTTTCCATCACTCTCTCTCTCCTCCCTTTCCTCTCTTTTCCTCCCTCTCTGGTGATGAATGCCCTGCGGCTGCTCTGCCTGTCAGACTCGTTTGTCAGTCTAATGAGTGCGTGTGTGTGTGTGTGTGCGTGTGTGTGCATGCGTGTATGTGTGTGTGTGTGTGCGTGCGCGCGCGCGCGCGCGTGTGTGTGTGTGTGTGACTGACCACTCCACCCCGCTGACCCTGGATCCACTGGCAACCTCACCACAACATCTCTTCTGCCCTCTCTCCTGTCCTTCTCTCCTAGTCTCTCACAGCTCGTATTTTTGTTTCTGTCTCTCCACATTCTTTCTCTGAGTCAGAGTATCTGGATGTGACAAACTGCCTTTGTTAATAAAATATGGACAGTGGGCCGGGTGTGTCATGTACACTGTGTGTGTGTGACTGTGTGTGTACCCGTGTCTGTTGTCATTGTGAATATGTGTGTTCATGTGTGTTCATATCTTCTTATGTTCTCAGCATGTTTCCTTATGTTTCTGGGAGTGTGTGTGTGCGTGTGTGTACATACATATTCAAGACCGTGTCTGTGTCTAGTTTGTCAGTGTGTGTGTGGTGTGATACATTTTCTGTGAGGCCAGCGTGTCTTGGGTTACAGTACACACACACACACACACACACACACACACACAGACCCTTGTGGTGGGTGGTCCTGCTATGAGGCGGTAGAATGGTCTGACCCCTACGAGGCATTAGTCTGTCCTGACGCTAAGCTGCCAATTAGCCGGGCCAGGGGAGGCTGTCGGGCCGCCATGGTTATTTCATCTGATTTTCTTTTTGACCCGTTTCTCTCTCCCACACTTCAGAGCCGACCCAGACTGGTGCCGATCCCCCAGCGATCCGGGTCAATCCGGGTCAGGCCCTTCGCTCGCAGCGCCGATCCGGTTTTAGGTTTCGTCTGCCGACACAGAGCAGAGGGGGGTGGGTGTTGTGACAGGGCATGAAATGACTTTCTCAGGGTTTATCAGAAACACATTTGGCTGCCTCACACGAAATGAAATCTGCTAGGCGGGGAGGGGGTGTAAACAAAGACCAAAAAACTAGACTAGCAGAAGATATGGCAAAGGACGAGAACAAGGGATTACCCGGAGGAGGGAGAGAGGGCGAGAGAGAGAGAGAGAGAGAGAGGGAAATAAACAGAGAGAGAGAAAGGGAGGAGGAGAAGGAATGAGAAACCATTTGTTTCTGAAAGGCAGGTCTTGGATATCTAGAGAATTCAAAGCCCCAGCTTTATCACCTCACACTGGTACAGCGCTAAAAGGTCCAGCAGATAATTGCCTGATTCACGGGGCTCCAGAGATAATTGGTTTCCCTGTCACAAATCTACGGCGCTCTGTGAAGGTGCCACCTCCTCTTCAGAGAATGAGTCACTCCAGCAAGAGTCAACACAGCCAAAAAAAAAAAAAAACATTCTGACAGCGGAGGAAAATCATTAACATTCCACTCATAGCTTCGGCAGGCATTAGTTAGCTTTTGTCCTTTAATGGAGTACAGTGCTCTAGTTCTGCAGGTCTTAGAAAGTTACTCGAGCTGACTAATGCTCTGTATGCCAGACAGGCTCTACGGCCAGCGCCTGGGTGAAACTGGGCGAAAAGGATAATGAGGTCAGTGTTACGAGCCAATAGACAGCATAGGAATGTGTGGGGTAGTGGTGTAGTGGTCATTGATTAATGGGAAGCGTACCTATGTTCCCCGGGTTCTATGTTCCCCGCTTTGTATGGGATCAGGGCAGCCGTGGCCTATTGGTTAGTGCTTCGGACTTGTAACTGGAGGGTTGTCGGTTCGAACCCCGACCAGTAGGAACGGCTAAAGTGCCCTTGAGAAAAGGCATCTAACCCCTCATTGCTCCACGAGCGCCGCTGTTGTAGCTGGCAGCTCACTGCGCCGGGATTAGTGTGTGCTTCACCTCACTGTGTGTTCACTGTGTGCTGAGTGTGTTTCACTAATTCACAGATTGGGATAAATGCAGACCAAATTTCCCTCACGGGATCAAAAGAGTACTATATTACTATATACTTATACTTGGAACAGGGAACATAGGACCCTTAAAAACAAAAACCTAACCCTAACCTCGAACGGGGAACTTAGGACTCGGGGAACATAGAGATGACCCCAATCAGCGTTAACAAGCACAATGCACATAGATACTGGATTTGTAGTTATGAAAGAGTGAACATGGCACAGAAGGGAGGGTATAACACAGTGGCTATACCAGTTGCTTGCTAGTGATAGCTACTGTTAGCTTGCTATCGTGTGCTACTAGCTGCAGTGGCTTGCTAATTATAGCCGCAGTCGAGTAAAGAGGGGCACATGTAATCATGTCTTGACTGAGAAGGCCTTTGGATATTCACAATTTGTCTCATTCCAAATATAGGCCAAATATGCTTCATATATGGAGCATGTCATATCCTGTCAAAATATCTCTTAAAGGCCTATTTTGACCAGTGTGAGTAGCACTGACCCTGTGAGTGTGTTTGATGGTGCTTGAACAGTGAATGTGTTTGGTGATGCTGGGCCAGTGTGTGTGTGTGTGTGTGTGTGTGCATGTTTGGTGGTGCTGGGTCAGGGATCTGGAAGTGAAATCACGGTCAGAGGTCAGGGACCCCTGAGGAGGGAATGGATGTGTGTGTGTGGTGTGTGTGGACACGCCTTGAGAAGGGAATGTGTTCCTGTAGACAGCTGCAGGGCACTCAGGCCACACTCCTCTCAAAGCCAAACATGACCATTTGGGTGCACGGCATAACAACAACAACAACATGAAGAGGAAGACTCAGAGGGAGGATGCAGGGAGGGAGAGAAAAAAGAGGAAGAGTGGAGGAAGAAAGTGAAAGGAGGAAGACAAGAAGAGACACTACAGAACAAAGAAAGGAGAGAAGAGAAGAGTAGAGTAAAGAATAAATGAGTAGAGAAGAACCAGGAGGTTAAACATTCCCTGCCAAACCCAGAGAACAACAGAAAGGATGATATGATGAGAAGCAAAAGTAGTTGTCTGACAGAAGTTGGTGAGGGAACATAGATTGATGAAAACACTAGCTAAGCTAGCTATGCTATGCTGGGGACTTAGCAGAGGCAGCGATTGTTCCATTGAAGTCTATGGCCATAGCTCAGAATTTCACCACATATGCTAAGATCTTGGACACGTTTTCATGATCCTCAAACCCTTCTGACCATTTCAGGTACATTTTTATCATTTTTGAGAACTCCAGTCTGGAGAAAATAAACCGTATATCAAGTGTGCGCCTGTTATTTATTCTGCTGCTGTTGGCCGGTTGCTACCTTCGCTTATCAATACATCCACGACGCGCCTCTTTATGCAGACAGGAATCGATCCCCATTTCGCGCCTATAGACATGAACTATGACATGAACTATCTTGCTCCGCCTATGTATAATCTTTGGCTACACTATGCTGGGGGCTTTAGCCACTCGCTGGGTAGAGCTAAGCTAAGCTACGCTGGGGGCTTTAGAGGCTGATTCACCTCTCGGCAAGATAACTCTAAAACCTTCTGAAAACCCACGGCAACGCTAGGAGTGTTGCATCAAGGTTGCAGTAATGTTATAAGGAGACAAGAACCTTTGTTGTTCTTTTATAAATCATGGCCTTGGTCTTTGGTTTGTGTGGCTGTGTGTGTGTGTGTGTGCGTGCGTGCGTGTGTATGTGTGTGTATGATGAACGAGAACAGTGGAGTTATGGATTGAGCACATTACATTTTAATGACCCCTATTAGAAGTTTGGAGACTGTAATGATGACCATGGCTCATATGAGTCAGCCCATCTATCAGAGACACACACACACACACAGGAACACACACCCCCTGTGCATGTGTCACTTGCATAGACACACACACACACACACACACACACACACTCATAGGAGCCAAGTTTAGAGAACTCTACGTGAACTCCTTAACCTCGCCCTCTTTGGCAGAGTCTCACTCCTTTGCTTTGAATCCCGTCTGCTGGCTGCTAAAGAGGAGGCTCATATTTATAACACACACACACACACACACACACACACACACACAGACACACACCATATTCTGCTGGCGATCATGCTACTCAAGAGGAGCCTTGTATTTATAATGAGCCT
>NW_027468609.1:19436576-19459076 GCF_046254945.1 Alosa pseudoharengus | reverse complement strand
GTTTATGTGTTACAACTAAGCAATGGTCATAGTCTATCTTTGTAAAGACAAGTCAGGAGGGTTCAGTGCAGTGTAGATGTGTGTGTGTGTGTGTGTGAGAGAGAGAGATAGAGAAAGAGAGTGTGATTGCTTGGTTGTAGTGGGGAAACAGCTCATATCTCCCTGAAATCTTCCCTCCAATCAGGGTGCCATGGCAACATTGGAATTGTTAATGAACATTACATGGCATGTGATGTCACAGCTGTGGCTGAGAAGCGTGCTCAGTCACACCTCTGTCCACCGGGAGCTCAGCAGGCAATCAGCACAACTGAATCATTTATAAAAAACAATTAGGAATGTGTGGCGGAGTCAAAAGGGAATAGGGGTGGCAGTAATGCACATCTGCCCCGAGAGAGATGTTATTTAATGTCTGGCTTATCACTTACAGTAATGGTGGCATGATCTGTTGACAAGGTACCTGGGACACATGACAATACATTCACTTCACATCTGCACTTCTGCTTAAATTGCAGAGGCTTATTTATTGACATCCTGTAAACATGTAAATATGCCACTATATTGATCTTGTATGCTTTACACAGCTCTTGTGCATTAGGTCTTTGCACACTCATTGGGGTGAGGGGATTAAACATATTATTATATATTGTACCTTGTTCAATAGTATGAGCTTTGATTTGATTTGATTCGAGACAGAGGAGCTGATGCATTTATGCCAATAGCACCTATTGCATAATTTATTTATGCCTTAAAATACGAGGTCATATGTACGAACAGACTGCACATGTATGACAGCGCATTTTGATGGCCACAGGGAAGCTGTCAGGCAAGCTGTACTTTTCTCACTCATACATAATGCATTTATGGGAAGGTCGCGGAAAATGTGGGAGGACTGTTGTGCAGAAACATGGGGGGAGAAGTGTGAAGAGTGAGATTTGGGATTGGCTGATATGTATTTGAACAAAGACAGAGGATAAAATGCAACTGAGACGAAAACAAATGTGCGGCATCATTTGTATTCATGGTGGGCACTAGGGTGCATACTCCAGATCTGTGTGCGTGGAACCTGCATTGTGTGGAACCTGCGTTGTGTGAAACCTGCGCAGTTCAGCCCTGCACACGTCTGGACTAGAACCCGTGAATAGCAGCACTTTGGGAGTCGAGCGTACTGACAATCGAGCTAAAAGCCCAGGCTGCTAGCTTTCATGCCAGCACTGCTCTTGAGGCGTCGAGGAGTGAGGTTTACTAACGTTCCTCACACACAGCTATACTAGCTGGCATCCCTTACACTCACCCCCCTAAACCTCACTCTCGATCCGAATCACGGCTCCAATGTTACCTGCGTTGTGTGTAACCTGCGCGTTTTAGCCCAGCACAGGCCCGGACTTAAACCCACAAACAACAGCACCTTGGATCGGGAGTCGAGTGCGCTGACAATCCAGTTAAAAGCCCAGGCTTTTTGAGCTAAAAGCCCAAAAGTCTCGTCATTTTAGTCTAGTTTTAGTCAAAAGAAAACTAAAGGTATCTTAGTCTTAGGCAGTTTTTAGTCAAAACGTTTTAGTCTTCTTTTTTTATAACAAATTATTTCTGATTACCATTTGAGTCAAATAGTGTTTCACACATCTCAATTTTCCAACAATATTGTGTGTCCACAGGGCTACTTGTCTGTTATAATTACTTATTCTGATTTTTTGTCAGTCAGTATGTTTACATGCACAGGTAAGTCAAGCTAGTTATAGACCTCTCCAGAATAAGTCCCACCTCCGTAACTTCCGTATCCATCCAACTTCCGGTCGTCAAATATCTATAGGAAATAACATGGCGTTTCGAAAGATCGTACCTGTCAAACTCTGTAGGTGACAAAGTAGAAAAAGCTGGTGGGCCGATTGGCTTACACACTTCTGCCATTTAGTTTCCACTGGATTTTTTGATTGTCGGTGCCTTTTAAGTAGTAAACGATTATTAATGCTAACCGGGAGCTAGTTCCGATGTACGCGGGCGGGGAGGGCGTTAGATCTTGCTCACAACCCAGTCACAACCTAACGTGATGGTCATTTTCACGTGTGATTTATGCGTGGTTTCAGTGGTCTATAAATGTAAATCATTTGCAAGGTTCAGCCTCTTTTCAACATGACTTAACTTTGGTTTGACTGTGCGAGTTTGTTGGCTGTTACTGAGATATTTTAAAAAGAAAGAAATTGCCGACGAAGACACTAAAGACATGACGAGATGAGATTTTTTTTCACGAATAACAGATAATGATAAGCAGACTAGGCATCAGAGGCTGAATCGTATTGAGTCGATAGCTTTATTTTGCATGACCTTGATCAGAACAGTAACGTTTTCAGAATGTATTACCCTATCAAACATGATGATTTCACGCAGGGTTAGTGCCACCTCCGTCAGGCTTGTGCAAAATTCCAGAATTGAATTGAAACTGGCTCTTAAATTACAATTCAATTCATTAATTTCACTTGCATTTCAATTGAGGTAGCAAACAGGAAGCAGAATTGCAATTCGAATTGTGCACAACCCTGACCTCCATAGAAAGGCTCTGGTGTCACAAACTCCATTTCGGTGAAGACAAACTATGAAACATTGCCGTTGCTATGCAACCTTGACTGGGGGAGTCGCGGCGTCTGAAGCGTGCGTTAGCTTAGTGCGGGGCTCTTCAATTGGCGGCCCGCGGGCCGGATCCGGCCCCCGAGATAATTTGTACTTGCCCTTGAAGTGTAATGTTGATACATCCCGCATATTGATAGCGGCTCCCTGACACCCGCAAATTAGATAAAATCTCCCGGAATCTAGAGTGAGCGATCAAGAGCGCGCATGCGAGACCGCGTGTGCATCTGATGTAGCGTGCACACGATGAGAGAGAGAGAGAGCTGGTGGTGCGTGTGTGCCTGAGCACCAGGGCCGTAGTCACCATAGACATTGAGGGGGACGTGTCCCCCCCAATATTCAAATATGACCAAAATGTCCCCCCCAATATTCGGACATAGAAAAATAAAGAAAGAATAAAGCCTTATACTAGGCCTACAGGAAACCAACACGTATCTGAAATGTAATCAAACGTAAATAACGCACAAACCTATGGTTCCAGAGTAGCCTACACCCCTGAGTGGTTTGTCCTGGTGATTTTCCGCTTTTCGTTAGTGGCGTGCGCTATCAAAAGCTTCCATTTACTGCACCCTACTGCGGTGAGGTAGTGCTGTCAACAATATCGCAAAAGCTACCGGAACACTTTTCACAAAACTTCTTGGAAAGGTGTAGCACAGGCTAAGGAAATCCCATACATGTTTGGAGCCGATCAGACTGAAAGGGAACATTTTCCATATCGAGCCTATTCTTGCAATGATAGCGAAAGTGAAACTTTTATTTTAAATGATGAATTTGTGCAAGCCTGTGTCATTTCTTTCACGTCTTTTAACATGAATAATGCATTCATATGCTAGTAGTAATGCCAGAAATTACCGTGTATAGGCCTCTTAGAAATGATTGTTGCATCTTGCATATTATATTTAGATGCGCACTCAATCGCGCATCCATGCAGGCAAAACGTGATCAAAATTGGCGACGTTTACAATACGTGATAGCCTAGTTAATGTGAATCGCGGACAATAACCAAAGAAAGGAATTTGCATCTCCATTCACCAATTAAAGGCTGTAGTAGGCCTAGTGTTTCTACATGTTGGCACAAAACGTAATTTCTGTCAAAAGCCAGTCTATAATGCATACAGGGGTAACATGAGGTGAGTCAGACAGAAGAGGGGCCTGTCTTAGTAGCCTATTCCTGAATCCTGTCCCTTTCAAACTACGTTAAAATTGTGTTTAGCCGCCAGCATAATAAAATCTAAATTAAAAGACAAAATCTTTTATGCTCCAAACCTATGAGTCTAAGCCTTAGTTTAAAAAAATCTTCAGGTGTAAGTAATAAGTCAAAGAACCACATTCTGTGTAATATAGAGGTTATCAAACGATACTCTAGTTTGTAATTTCTTTTAAAGTATAGGCCTACATTTTGAACACAAATGGAGTCACGGGTCCAGGGATGGACCAGTGAAGTTGCTTCTTCTCCACCCTTCTCTTTTCGGGGGGGGCACATTCTGTTTGGGGGTCCCTCAGACCCCACCACAGATTTGGTCCCCTCCAATGTTGACATCATGACTACGGCATTGCTGAGCACATCCAAGACAGAGATCATCCTGATTGGCCTGTTTCGCTAAATCAACCAATCAGTTTTCAGTGTAGGCGGGCTTTTATCTCTTTTCTCCCGAACTTAATTAATCAGTTCAGTACAGGAACAGGAGCGTCACAGGAGAGTCAGTGCCTCAAAAAAAGGGAAATGTAAGTGGAGGCTACCCTTGTCTCATAAGAGTAAAAAATAATGATAGACCTAGTCTTGCATGCTGCACTGTTTGTAACAGTGACTTTAGCATTGCCCATGGCGGGTTAAATGATTGCAAAAGACATGTTGAGGTGAGTTTAACAAGTGTCAATCCATGTGCATATTATTCAGGCCTATAGCCTACTAGATGGCTAGTTGCCAAAGCTACATGAAAAGACCAAACTACCAAAATCTAAATATTTTATTTTCACAATTTCTATCTAGGTCTTCCTTATTTGGTGTACTGACTAGACATTATTGAACATATTAATCTGTATTAAATTCGTGATACCTCCCTGAAATGACTTTTTGCAGGTTGGGATGTCTGTATGAGCAAATCCGTATATTCGGCAGACACATCCGTAAACAGCTGGCGGAACAGCGATAATGGAGGTAGGCCTACAGCGGATTCATTTGTTGTGTGTTGTATCTACATGCGCCAGTAGGTGACGCCTATAAATAAAGTTCTGTGTGGTGAGTTGTCGTTGTACTGTATTATGCAAAGACGTTACTTTGTTCTACGCAGGGTCTGTCACCGTATGTTGACGCGCGCCAAATCCAAGTTGAGTGAAGCATTTTTGGTGCATGATTCTCACCTGTGTGCCTCCTCATGAAAACATTCCACATAAAAAAAAAATGGCACATAGAGGAGGCACAGCTGTGCAACATCAATGTTGTCTGTCAAGTCATATTTTTCTTTTTGCCCAATATCCTTGCCACTCGCAATGATGTTATTTGCTCTCACATACAGCGCATTAATTCTCTCATGTACAGGAGTAGGTTTAAGTTTAACCATGATGGCCTACTAAGTTTCACGCAGCTTCACGCCGCGTAATGCGCGGCTGAAGTGGCCATTTGAAAGTAATGCCCACTGTACCTGTTTTGGCGCCCGAAATAGGCTATATTTTGACGGACCGCTCAAACTTGTCTCTTTCAAGGCCAGCAAGCAAACAAGACAAAATGTCTTTATCTACCTTAGGAAAAAGGAAAGTTGACTCAGAGAACAGGCAGTTCAACAATGAATGGACAGAGAAATATGCGTTTATTACAGTCAATGTGAAACCTGTGTGCCTAATCTGCAACAAGTGCCTCGCGGTGTGTAAAGAGTTTAATTTGAGAAGGCATTTCAAGACAATGCATGCTAACTTTGACACTACTTTCCCACCGGGGTCCGTTGCCCGGAGGCAGAAGATATCGGGGCTTACATCTTGAGCAAAGACGTCGCATGATGTTTCGGGCCTGTACGGATCAGGAGAGGGCAACAGCAGCATCTTTGAGAGTGGCATGGATATTGGGCAAAAAGAAAAAGCCGTTTACAGATTCGGAGACAGTCAAGGAGTGTATGCTGGCATCCATTGAGGAGGTTGTAACAGATGAGAAAACTCGAAAAAGCATTATCGACTTGATCAAGCAAATTCCAATCTCTGACTCGTCAAATATGAGGAGAGTCGAGTGCCTTGCATCGGACGTTTTCGAGACGCTTTTGGACAAACTGAGGAAGGCCGAGGTGATGTCTTTGGCCATGGATGAGTCGACAGATAACAGTGATATTGCACAGTTGTGCCTCTACGTGCGATTTTTTGATGGTGAATGTTTTCACGAAGATTTGCTTGGACTAATTCCCATGGAGGGGCGCACTACTGGTGAGATTTTATTCACCAAAATTGCTTCATTCTTTGAGGAAAACAACTTGGATTTGACGCACGTCAACATGTTGGTGACAGACGGTGCGCCCTCCATGGCGGGCAGGGATCAGGGGCTCGCAGCGAGGTTGGCAGCCGTGGCTCCTCAGTTGAGATCGCTACATTGCCTCATCCACCAAAGCCTCCTGTGTGCGAAGCTCAGTGGTGAGTTAAAACAGACCATGGACTCAGTCATGGCAGTTATAAACTTTATCCGTTGCACCTCCAGTTTACAGCACCGCCTTGTCCGCAAGCTGTTGAAGGACATGTCTGCTGAACATAAAGATTTGCTTATTCACAATGACATTAGATGGCTTAGCAAAGGAAACGCATTGAAACGTTTTAATGAACTACGAGAGGAGATTCTAGTGTTTCTCCAGTCTTCGACATTGAAAAAAGCTGGCAAGTTTCTGTCTCTGATGGAAAATGATGAGTTTAATGCCGCTGTTTGCTTTTTGAGCAACGTTTTCCATCATTTGAACCAACTCAACATGGAGTTGCAGGGCAGAGGTAAAACAGCCGCGGAACTTGTGGAGAAACTTCATACTTTTCAAAGAAAGCTCTCTCTCTTCTCTTCTGATCTTTGTCCTGGGAAGATGCTCCACTTCCCCACACTGAGGAAATCTGGCCTGCAAATTACTCAGCTGATGTCAAAATGTATTGACGCATTGAAAAACAACTTTGCCACTAGGTTTGGTAATTTCAGCATCTCTAGTGAAGTGATGAGATTTGTGAAGGACCCTTTCTGTGTTAATGTTGAGACAGATTTTGCATTGAAAGGAAAGGAGGTGGTATCATCTTTGGATGAGGGGTCTTTACAGCTAGAAGTCATTGACATTCAGTCGTCAGATGACTTATGACAGTCATTGTAGCAGGCAGGTTTTGAAAAATTCTGGACCCATTTAGTCAGCCAAGACAAATTTCCACACTCAAGGCGTCTTGCACTTTTTCTTCTGACAATGTTTGGCTCAACATACACATGTGAGTCATCATTCTCACTAGGGCTGTCAATCGATTAAAATTAATTAATTAATCTAAATTAATCGCATATATAATTTTTGCTGTGAAAGTATTTTAAATATTTAAATTCAAATGAATAATTGAATAATCAGCATTAGTGACATTAAAGTTCAAAAACTCTTTTATTATTATTTTCACTGTTCAAATAATGGCCATAATAATCTATGATATGACCTAATATGCTGAGGAAATAAATTCAAAAGTGCTTCGGGAAGAAGTTTATTTTTTTAACATACAAGGCATTTCAGGCCACATATATAATGTCAACACTTGCAGACATTGCAAAGGACTTTATTTTCAACACTTTATTTTTATCAACACCATCAGGCCGTTTTTTAAAAGTAAATGTTCCAATCAATGATCTAGGCAGCACGTTTTCTTCTCTCTCCTTCATTTTACAGTCTAATTTTTACTGACTAGAACGGCTCCGGGTCAAAGGTCATACGGAATCGATTAATCTGCACTAATTTTTTTAATCAGTTATTTTTTCTCAAATTAATTAATCAAAATTAATCAGATATTTTGACAGCCCTAATTCTCACACATGAATGCCAATAAAACTCACAATCGCATATCACTCACTGACCAGCATCTGCAACACTGCTTGCGCATTGCCCTGACAACATATACACCTGACTTTACTGCTCTTGCTAAATCAAAAACATGCCATTTCTCTCATTAGATGGCAAATGTTGGCAAACTACATGCAACGTAACATGATTCACCTCATTATGCACGTAATGTTTTTTTTTCTTGATGTGTTATGGCTCAGCTGGACTCAATATTGAGGTGTCTGGCTGATTCAAAAATACCAAAGAAGGAAAATTATTGATTGAATTGAATTTTCTCAGGTCTTAGCAAGGTTAAATGAGTGAAGTGAGTTTTGCCATGTTAAAGTGCCATGCACTGTTATGTTGTTTAATTAATCAGAGGCATATTATGCCAGTTTGTTGTTGGTTTTATTTTTTCATTTGTTGGTGTTGAAGTTGTTTGTCAGTTATAGCCTATGAATGTAATTCTAAATACCTAATATATACCTAATACACACCTAAACTGAGTGATGTAATTTGCACCATACTATGCACTTTGGGTTTAGTTTTTGTTGTTTCCTGTCACTCAAATGAGTGCAATCTTAAATATCTGTGATATTGCTGGTGTCTGATTTATGTTCAAAGTAGACAAAAGTGAGAACAGCAGTAGTTCATGTGTGATTTTATGGGGGCGGTCTGTTTTATTTTTTAGAAGGAAAAAAGTATGAGTTGTATTCAGTTACCAATTAGCTGCTTTTCTGTTTTAGAAAGGGGACAATTTGAATGTGACATTTGAATTTGAACGTAACAACCTTGGGCCCCTGTGTCTTAATGCATCATAATGTGCATATGTTGTTCTGCATAAAAAATAGAATATATCGACTCCTATATGTGTTAATTTCTTAATTTGTTACCGTGGTTAGTCATATTCTCCGGCCCCTTGTTTTGCTTCAGTTTGATGAACTGGCCCCAGTCCCAAATTAATTGAATAGCCCTGGCTTAGTGCTTCTTACTGATATATTTCTACTTTAACGGCACCGACAATCAAAAAACGCAGTGGAAACTAGATGGCAGAAGTGTGTAGGCCAATCGGCCCACCATTTTTTTCTACTTCGCCACCTACAGATGTTTTACCGGTATGATATTTCAAAACGCCATGTTATTTCCCATAGACATTTGACGCCTGGAAGTTGGATGGATACGGAAGTTACGGAGGCGGGACTTATTCCGGAGAGGTCTATAGCTTGGCTGGGATTTGACCATAGACAGTAAAAGTTTTGACTGGACCACTGTCATGATATTCGTAGACCAGTGTTGTCCGGGGACTACTGGTGGTCCGCAAGCTATCCCAAGTGGTCCGCAAGCAGACATGGTAAAACATAATATAGATGAGTTGTTTGCAATATTGAACCAACTTGTATGTAAATCCAAACAGTTCTGCAACACTGTCTATGTAAGATATGCCAGTTTAAATCAAAGACAATAAGCAAGGTGGTTCAGTGAGTAGGCCTATTGTGTAGACCAGGGATGCCAGGGTGAAATTAGACAGGGGGCCAGATTTTTTTCAAATGAGACCTCAGGGGGCCGGATTACAATTTCGGACTGAAAATGCCAAACACTGAAAATGCCAAACACATGGATAGGTAGGCTATTTGAAATTATTCATGCGCACACATCAAAAAGAAATTCCATTGGAGCCAAAATAGCCTCACAATGAGCCCTACAAATACATAACCTAAAGCAGGAGACAGTTACCCTCTGAAAACATTTTCCTATCCATGCAAGTAGCCTACATTTATAAATTAGAAATGCAACAAAATAGACTAGGTGCCAACAAAACACATTTCCTATAAATAACACAAGTGTTACTTTTATTATATTTACTGAAGGCTTGCACATGAAAACATGTCAATGATTAATTAGGCCAATTAAAAGAATGCCAGGCCAAGTAGCCTCGGCCTAAACGAGTCACAGAAAGTAAGCGCCAGAATAAAGTAGTCCAACAATTGGATCGCCTCTGGGTCAATCGTGAATGGAGAGCAAAAGTCTTTTTCCAGTTCTTTTTCCTTTGTCAAACTCATGCCTGAATCCGGAAAGCAAGTTTGCGTAGCCTACCTGTCCATACTCGATTAACAGGCTGAGATTTTAGACAGGGGAAGTGGGCTGCATTGCGCTTGGAGAGCTGCGTCTTCCATAACGCCAGTTTACTTTGAAAAGCACGAACACTATCATAATACTCTGTAACGAGTTTGATAACATTTCGATAGCGACTAGTCTACCGTCAGCACTACCGGCGCTGCTGCAGCTGAGGCGAGCAGCAGCAACAGACCAACTGACGGATTCCACCGAAAATTAAATAAAAATAAAATAAAAAATATGTTCTCCCCTTATCACCCGCGGGCCGGATGTGACAGGCAGTCGGGCCGGGTCCGGCCCACGGGCCGTAACCCTGGCATCACTGGTGTATAATATACTGTTGAAGTAGGTCTATTTTTATTTATTTTTTAGCTAGGGTTAGTTAAGTGGTCCTTCGTCTGAAAAAGTTTGAGCAACACTGTCGTAGACCCAAGTATTAATGTTTTACTCCGCCACGCTAGATGGCAATATGCGCTCAAACGCAACACATTCCCCAAACAAACTCTCCATCTTAGCCATAACTAACTTGCTAGCGAACTTTCCATATTAGCTTACTTGCTAGCAAACTTTGCATCATCAGTGTAACTAGTTAAATAGTTGACATTACATGCTGAACATTTTCGTATGGACATTCTGGGGGATGTTAATTTGTATGAGAGAAGCTTCAACTTCTGGGTATGTAGCATTGTGGCATAAAGCTTAGGTAGTTAGCTTGCTAACTCTGGCAGAAATCTCCAGTGTTCTTGTTCCATGTAGTTTCCTGTTGCAGCCACAGGGTTGCAGCAACAGCACGTAGACTAGCCTACAGGATAACTGTTGAGCATGAACTCATTCGGAATATTTTGAAAACGTAACAGCTAGATATTCTGTCTTCTCATTTTGTAGAATGAAGAGAGATTTTATCTTAGTTTTTATTTCATGCAAAACATTTTAGTCGTCTTTTTTCGTCAACAATAATGCATCTTAAGATAGTCTTAGTCAGTGTCTCAGGACATTAATGGCATCTCGTCATTGTCTCGTCTTAGTCATGAAAAAAAAGGTTTTTGACGAACATATTTCCTCTCGTCTCGTCTGACGAAATTAACACTACTCTTGAGGCGTCGAGGAGTGAGGTTTACTAACGTTCCTAGTTTACTAGTGTTTGTGTCTGTGTGTTGGTAGAATGGGTTGGTGGGAAATGTTTTTGTGTGTGTGTGTGTGTGTGTGTGTGTGTGAGTGTAGGGGGGTTTGGATTTCAGTAGTGAGGTTGGCTGCCACATTATCCCAGTGACCGCAGAGAGAAAAATCATCTCATAAAAATGATCAGTGTGAGAGAAAGAGCATTCATTAGAGAGAGGGAGAGAGAGGGAGGAGGGGGGCAGAGAAATATTATAAGAGGGTGAGGAAGAAGAGAGAAAGAGAGAGAGAGAGAGAGTGTGTGTGTGTGTGTGTGTGTGTGTGGTTGAGTGTTAATTGAGTTCTGTTTATTACTCCCATACATCAGGGGAGTAAGATCAGCCTTCAACAGCTGCTGAGATGAATGAGCAAAAAAGTAAAGAAATAAAACTCTCCATAAATAGTAGGTGTTGCCTAGGGGTGTGTGTGTGTGTGTGTGCGTGCGTGTGTGTGTATGTGTGTGTGTGCATGAGTGAAATACTGCATATGTGGTACGTGTGTATGTATGTGTCAGATTAATAGACCACAACTGTCTTGCAGGCCTGGGGGAAAGATTGACTCCTTATCAAATTATTGTTTTTGTTGGGGGCAGGTGTGCAATCTCACCTGGCCCGATATATATGTGCACACACAGCAGTTCGACCTACAAAAGGACTTTTGTGCACACATACATGCACACGTACAAGACCGATGCAATGCACACACACACACACACACACACACACACACACACACAGACACACACACGGACACATATAAGACCGATGTGATTTTGTGCCAGTGAACTATTTTAGACTTAAGCAGAAGAGCTAAAGATCTGCTTGTGGAGTTAAGGATCTGTAGTCCTCCTCACCTTTGAGTCTCTCTGGGGCATGTGACTGCCTCTGCAGTCTGCCTTTTCTATAAGCACACAGCACACACACACTCACACACACACACACACACACACACACACACACACACACACACACCCCTTCAAAGCTCCAGACTCTTACCTGAACTGCTGTGTGTTCCACTGTATTCACACAGAGGCAGTGGCACAAGTACTACTGTGTGTGTGTGTGTGTGTGTGTGTGTGTCTCTCTCTCTCTCACACACACACACACACACACACATAAGACAAAATGCAATGTGATTTTGTGCCAGTGAAATATTTTTAGATTTAAGCAGAAGAGTTAAGGATCTGCAGTCCTCCTCACTTTTGTGTCTCCCTGGGACATGACACAGGCTATGCAGTCTACCCTTTCTATAAGCATGCAACCGTGTAACACAAACACACACACACACTCACACAGACACATAAGTCAGATGCAATGTGAAATATTTTTAGACTTAAGCAGAAGAGTTGTGGAGTTAAGGATCTGCAGTCCTCCTCACCTTTGTGTCTTTATGGGGCATAACACAGGCTCTGCTATAAGCACACACACACACACACACACGCATGTATTCATGCCAATCACCATGCACGCACAGAGATGCAATGTGATAGTGTGCCAGGGAAATATTTTTAGACTTACAGGAAGATATAGACATTTTAGTATATTTTTTGGGACTTTTTCCCTTTAAAGAGAGGGAGAGAGAGATGGGGTGGAATTGTGTAAGGCTCTGGGTTGGACTCGAACCCAGGTCCCTGTGGGTGCTTGGATCGAATGTGGTACGGGGCGCTGTATGGTTCTGATGACTATAATGTGAAGTTGAAAAGTTGAAGTTGACTGATATTTAGCAGACACTTTTATCCGAAGTGACACAGACTTGCAATAACGGAACCAAACCCAGGCGACCAATTGTCAGTGGTTGACGTTACTGCTAACTTTTGTCTCCAGCTTCAATCAGCGTGACCTTGACCGATAGGTCCTCATCAGTAAAGTATTCCAGGGGTTCTCAGGCGTTCTGGTTTGTTCTGGAGGACCAGGAAATGGAAGGGTCCAATGTGCATCATAGAACAGCACCATGTTCATATCTAAATATACTAAACACAACACATTGATTACATTATAGCCATGATCCAGCTCGAGATTTCAAACATTTATTAAAAGTAGGCCTGTGCTATGCATGTTTAAAAAACACACCGATAATGAATTGCCTGTGTGTGTTCTAGGGCTCAGCTTATGATCACACTTTAGCTCACAACCCTATAAGAAGAACAGCAGCCTTTGGAATGTGTTATAATGTTTCTTTTGTGTCCAGGGGTGGGGGAAGGGTGTAAGGCCTGACTTGCTGCAGTGCTCCCGGCAGCACCAGACACACGCCCACACCAGTCCCACAGGGCTTCTCCAGAGTTTTGAAACACCTGTGTCTCATCACCCCGACTTACAAAGGACTGACTATCTCTAGCCTTGTGAGGTATTGTTTGTTATGAACTCTACTGATCCTTGTAAATCTGTACTCTTGTAAAGCTGTTTCCAGTGTTTGACCAGATCTGCCTGTTTTGACCTTGCCTTTGTTAGGTTACGTTTGGATTGTTCACCTGTCTATTGAATTACCTGTGATTTACCTGTAATTGTCCACAATCTCATAATGTGTTTGGATGCAACCACGTTCACCAGTTTCGCCAGACGTTTCAGTGGTTCTTACCCTGTTCTATAAGCAGTTTTGTAAACACACACACACACACACACACACAGCTTGACTGTTATTCCTCATTTTGCAAGTCTCTTTGAGAAAAAGGGTCTGCTAAATAAATAAATGTATTGTAAACAACTGCATGTCAGTGATAATATTTTATGCAGAAGACATTTCCCACTTTCTCGCTTTCCTTTCACACATAAGCACACAACCACACACACACAACACAAGCCCAATAACACGCACACCCAAAAGGCCAGATGTGTTAGTGAAAGCAATCTGCATTTCCATCAGGTCTGTTTCAGGGCACTGTCGACTGAAGCCCACAGAGGAGCAGCAGGACGAAACAGAGCAGATGCCTGATAGTAACACTCCACACAAACATACACACACACACACACACACACGCACACACACACACACACACACTTTCCATACTCTCACACACACACCAGAGTTTCCGCTAGAAAAAAATGGTGCCGGTCAAAGTGACCGGCAGAGGTTTCGTTTTCCGGACATTTTGATGATATGCCGGTCAAATATATTATCGCTTCTTAATTAGTCAAATTAAGGGAAAATTGATCAAGCTGTATAGAATGCAACATGTTCATTAGCCTAACATAAACCTACCGAACAAGATCTAGCCAGTATATTTTCATGGACAGCAAGAGTCCGCTTCGTTCGTTGTTTTAAAAAGTTGTTTGTTGCTGCTACGTTATCTCCAGTGGTGACTGTTTACAGTAACTTACACAGATGCGCACATACAAGAATGAGAGCTCACACCACTACCCCCTAATGCTATGCCTCTATTTGATAACAATAAATTAGGAAATGTTTCCTATTCTGGGAAATGTTTAGTTTATTTTTCTTTCGGCCGCGGTTCAATGATACCGTTTAATTGTGGCAGAAATTATTCGCGGACCAGTAGCCTAATCTCCTCGTCGAGGAGGCCCTAGATCATAGACAGAGAACGCATAGGCCTACTGTATGCTTTGGGCAAAGAACACTTTGCATGTCCAGTGACAGTGTACACGGAGAATGACAGTGTCTTGGAGCGGCCGCATCCCCCGCAACTCCACTTCCAATGTCACTGATTCCGACAGATAGGCTACGCCCGACACTTCTGCTTTTTATCTGGTGGTGTTGGAGTTGACCGGACATCTGAGGCTTTAGACGTTACCAATTTATCATCATCCATCGCGTCTGGCCTCTGAAAAAACTTTTAAGGCTAGTCTGCCTGGGCCTGGCCATGTTTGAACCGCCTCACTGTTCGTTGTTTAACATGGACGTTTTAAGCGTGTGCTTCCTATTTGAAATGCAGCATAGCCTAGGCTATGCGTGTTGTTTAATAGCTTACTTTTCAAACGGTAGAGCCTGTTCATTTAAAAACATAGCCAGAGGACGCATAATATAGGCTTACGTATTATGGCTTATTCTCAAATTCAGATTGCGTTAGGGGACGGGATTATTAGCCAATTTCAATCGGACAATTTGACCGGAGAGATTTAATTTTTTCGGACATTTCATTTTTTTTTCGGCCAATGTCCGGTAATTACCGGACAACGGAAACCCTGACACACACACACTCATGCAGTGTTGGGCAAGTTACTTCAAAAGCGTAATGCATTATTTATTACTTGTTACTGTCATCTCAAAGTAATTTGTTACATTACAATATTACTGTCTTTGGATTGTAAGGCATTACACTATGTTTACATTACTTTCACCAAAATAACAGGAAATATGGATTTGGTGTTCTCAATAGATCTTCATGTGTTCAATGCAGCTCATTACACGGCAGGAGGTGATGTGGTATGACATAATGACTGAGCTAGGCTTAAGGCTAACAAAAGAACAATATAATGGTTGCAGTTATGGCTCATGGGACAATGTAGGCCCTAAAGGCCAAAGGTCACTCACAACTTAATATACGTAGTAAAATATAGCCATAGTGAAATTGTATGTTGACTTTAAATGGTTCCCATCATTGCTGGTTGCCTATCATTCCACTTACAGTGGTGTAAACTTAATGCAAATAGTTTGAGAATAATGGCTACGATCTTTGTCTGTAAAAGCAACATTTTAGTTATTCTCACTGCTTGAAATGAGAAGTATAGCCTAACCATGTTAGATCTGTTGCATGAATGGCAGAGATAACTCAAATTCCCTTTCTACAGTCATCTAAACAAGGCAATCAAATTCCAGGACCAGCATAGATGACTTTTTTTTAATTCTTGGATGATCTTCTCTGGTGCCAATTGAGCATTTCTCAATTTTGGATTAAAAAGCAAAGTAACTTCAGTTACTGAGAATTGTACCGAGTAAAATATTACTGAAATTGTATTGGTAATGCCTTACATTACTGCATTACAGCAAAAAGCAATGCATTACTGTAATTACATTACTTTTTTAATGCATTACTCCCAACACTGCACTCATGCATGTACACACACGTTCCATCCTCACACACACACACACACACACACAAACTCCATCCTCACACACACACACACGCATATACACGCTCTCCATCCACACACACACATACACACTCTCCATCCACACACATACACACTCTCCATCCTCACACATACACACACACACACTTTCCATCCTCACCCACACACATACTCCAGTTTGCGAGAAGAACTGGGTGGAAAGGGAGGAAGAATGGTAGAGAGAGAGGAAGAGGAAGAAAACACAGACAGAGAGAAAGAAAAGAGCAATAAAGGAGTTAAATATAACAGATGTCACGGGATGACAGAGAGAGAGAAGGATGAAAGAAAGTGAGATGAGAGGGAGAGAGAAAAAAGAGAGAGAGAGAGGGATACAAAATATATCAGATGGGATTGGGGATTGCAGGATTAGGTCTGTCAGAGAAACCTTATTGTGAGAGGATCACTTTTTTGAGTTTCACACACACTCACACACATACTGTACACACAGTTTGATATCAATCAGTGGCTGCACACTAAAAGCTGTTCCTCGTTAGTAGGGTGCTGGAGTGATTTTAAAGATGCTTATCCGTCAGCTCTACAAAGGAGAGCAAAAACTCTCAGCCTTGACAAACACACTCACACTCGTGCACACACACACACATGCATACAGTTATGACAAACACACAGACACACACGCATACAGCTCTGATGCACAAACACACACAGCTCTGACATACGAACACCTATATACAGTGTGCCTGTCTACGTTCTGAATGAAGCTGAAGATGTCCGTCTTTGAGGCAATGGAATCATTCAACACCAAAAGAGGGGAGACGGGGTGGGGGGGAGAGGGGGGTGGAAAGAGGAAAATGGGGCATCAAAGAAAGATGGAATTCCTCCATATTGCGTAGCGAGTGATGGGGAGGGGGTGTATAGTGAGCACTTGAGCTAATCCACACTGAAGTGGTGAGGTAATTCAGTCAAACTCCGCTCCAAACCCCACTTAATCCAATAGAGGGGAACACACACACACACACACACACACACACACACACACATATACAAACACACACACACACACAGCTTTATACTGGCAGATCGAAAACAATGATGTCTACACACACATGGTCTCTCTGTCACGCACACTCACTCACACAGACACACACACACACACACACACACACACAAACACACACACACACACACACACACACACACACACACACACATTTGGCCATGAGGAGGTGATACACGAGATGGAGATTACATACTTGACTATAAATGATTCAGAAAGGGGTCTTTTTACTGTCAAAACATGACAGCAAGGTATGACTCATAAGTACATACACACACGCACACAAACACCTGTTTCAAGTACGTGTCAGGCCAGGTATTGAGGGGCTTTTCCCCTCCAAACACATACACACACTCAAACTTATTCACACACACACTCACACACACACGCATACATGTTCACTCATACACACACACACTCACAAACACACACACAGTGGCCTCCACCCTGCCTATCTTCATAAGAAACAGACTTGTGAAGTGAGTTAATTTCCTCCTGCTGACTGGAAGATGAGAGAAGGCCTGGGTGTGGGTTTCTGTCATAAAATACCAGTGTGTTTGTGTGTGTGTGTGTGTTTAAGCTTACATAATGTGTCACTCACACTCAACATCTGGCTTCTCAGATCAATGGGTGTGATCTTGTGTATGCATGTGTGTGTCCGTGTGTGTGTGTGTGCGTTTTATTTTGTAATTGTGTGGTATCGTGTGTGTGTGTGTCCTAATAATATTGCTCACAGTCTCCATGTATAACACACATTATGGCCAGATTTACAGTCCTCAAGCACTACACGCCATGTCTATTTGAACTGGAAATTCCACCAGTGTCACAGTCATGCATACACACACACACACACACACACAGTACTAGTGCCACTGTCACACACACATACACACACACACACAAACTCACTCTCTCTCGCACACACACACATACCACAAACACACTCACACACTCACACACTCTCTCTCTCTCTCTCTCTCTCACACACACACACACACACACACACCCCTTCAAAGCTCCAGACTCTTACCTGAACTACTGTGTGTTCCACTGTATTCACACCAGGGTTTCCGTTGTCCGGTAATTACCGGACATTGGCCGGAAAAAAATGAAATGTCCGACAAAATTAAATCTCTCTGGTCAAATTGTCCGATTAAAATTGGCTAATAATCCCGTCCCCTGAAGCAATCTGAATTTGAGAATAAGCCTTAGCCTAATATGTAAGCCTATATTATACGTCCTCTGGCTATGTTTTTAAATAAACAGGCTCGACCGTTTGAAAAGTAAGCTATTAAACAACACGTAGCCTATGCAGCATTTCAAATAGGAAGCGCACGCTTAAAACGTCCAAGTTAAACAACAAACAAATGAGTGAGGCGGTTTAAACATGGCCAGGCCCAGGCAGACTAGCCTTAAAAGTTTTTTCAGAGGCCAGACGTGATGGATGATGATAAATTGGTAACATCTGAAGCCTCAGATGTCCGGTCAACTCCACCACCACCAGATAAAAAGCAGAAGTGTCGGGCGTATCTGTCGGAATCAGTGACATTGGGAGTTGCGGGGGGTGCGGCCGCTCCAAGACACTGTCATTCTCCGTGTACACTGGACATGCAAAGTGTTCTTTACCCAAAGCATACAGTAGGCCTATGCGTTCTCTGTCTATGATCTGCAGGGTTAGGGCCTCCTCGACGAGGAGATTGCTGGTCCGCAGATAATTTCTGGCACAATTAAACGCTATCATTGAACCGCTGCCAAAAGAAAAAGAAACTAAACATTTCCCAGAATAGGAAACATTTCTTAATTTATTGTTATCAAATAAAGAGGCAAAGCATTAGGGTATAGTGGTGTGAGCGCTCATTCTTGTGTGTGCACATCTGTGTAACTTAAACAGTCACCAATGGAGATAACGTGGGTAGCAGCAACAAACAACGTATACCTTTTTAGAACAACGAACGAAGCGGACTCTTGCTGTCCATGAAAAGATACTGGCTAGATCTTGTTAGGCATGTTTAAGTTAGGCTAATGAACATGTTGCATTCTATACAACCTGATTATGTCATTCTTTAAGCTACATAGCCTGTCTCCAGTTTTCCTCAATTTGACTAAGAAGCGATAATAGGATATTTGACCGGCATATCATCAAAATGTCCGGAAAACGAAACCTCTGCCGGTCACTTTGACCGGCACCATTTTTGTCTAGCGGAAACTCTGATTCACACAGAGGCAGTGGCACAAGTACTACTGTGTGTGTGTGTGTGTGTGTGTGTGTGTGTGTGTGTGTGTGTGTGTGAGAGAGAGAGAGACTCACACACAGGGAACACACCAGGACCTTGACAGGTTTTTCACTTCTCCAGTGAACGGGGACCGTTATGAAAAATAGACTACCACATCCATGCGAGTCAAAGATGTCAGATAATGAGACATTCAAGAGAGAACAGGGAAGAGGGACTTCCAAAATGGTTATCAGGAAGCCATCAGAGGTTGGCTTGAGAAAGTGTCTGGACAATAAGGCAGTTCTATATGGCCTCCAGAGCTCATGGAATTTAACCCCAAGATAGATAGATAGATAGATAGATATAGATTAGTGTTAATTTCGTCAGACGAGACGGCAGTAATGTCCTGAAACACTGACTAAGACTATCTTAAGATGCATTATTGTTGACGAAAAAAGACGAGACTAAAATGTTTTGCATGAAATAAAAACTAAGATTAAATCTCCCTTCATGTTCGTCTACAAAATGAGAAGACAGAATATCTAGCTCGCACGATCCGCTTCTATCCGATGTCCAGCTGCACATGATGGAAGTGGACCATCCGTACCCTCCCACATTTCTTTGACCTGGCTGCCACAAAAAGCTGGACTAAGTACAAGTTAAGGCCATCAAATGTGCGGGAGACCAGAGAAGAAGAGGTTGCAGTGTTTTAACTTCAAGCTGCTGCTGGCTGAAGAACTGAATGTGCAGACGCTGCGTGGTCGGGGTCAAGAGGTCAAGATGGCCAGTGATGATGATGGTCATGACGAAGGGCACATTCCACCAACGAGGACGAAATCTGCTGAATCACAGCCCAATGATGGTGTCAAAAAATATTGCTAGGTCTCCACCCAACAACACACACAGCACCAACACTGTCCTCCGCCCCTGGTGGTTGTGATTCTTGGGGATTCTCTGCTTATTTGCATTCAAAGCACATTAAGTCCAAAATGAGATCAGTAAGCATTTGAAAGAGGATGACCACACAGAGAGTCACAGACAGCCATTACCTGTCTGGAGCTCAGGTGTGTCTGTGTGTCTGGAGCTCAGGTGTGTGTGTTTGTGTGTGTGCGTGTTTATGTGTGTGTGTGTGTGTGTGTGTGTGTGTGTCTGAAGATCAGGTGTGTGTGTGTGTGTCTGATGCTCAGGTGTCTGTAAGTTTTGAGCTCAGGTGTGTGTGTGTGTGTGTCTGTGTGTGTGTGTGTGTGTGTGTGTGTGTGTGTGCGTGGGTGTGTGATGTTCAGGTGTCTGTGTGTTTGGAGCGCAGGTGTGTGTGTGTCTGTGTCTGGTGTCTGATGCTAGGTACTGTGTGTGTATGTGTCTGGAGCTCAGGTGTGTGTGTGTGTGTCTGACGCTCAGGTGTGTGGGTGTGTGTCTGAGAGCTCAGGTGTGTCTGTCTGTCTGGACCTCAGGTGTGTGTATGTGTCTGATGCTCGGGTGTGTGTGTGTGTGTGTGTGTGTGTCTGGAGCTCAGATGTGTGTGTGTGTGTGTGTATGATGCTCAGGTATGTCTGTATGTCTGTCGCTCTGGTGTGTAGGAGTGTGTGTGTCAGGAGCTCAGGTGTGTATGTGTGTGTCTGGAGCTCAGGTGTGTGTATGTGTGTGTCTGATGCTCAGCGGTGTGTGTGTGTGTGTGTGTATGTGTGTGTGTGTGTGTGTCTGGAGCTCAGATGTGTGTGTGTGTCTGACGCTTAGGTGTGTGTGTGTGGAACTCAGGTGTGTGTGTGTGTGTGTGTGTGTGTGGAGCTCAGGTGTGTGTGTCTCCTTTCGTATGTGACTCAATAGCAAAGCAACAGCTCTGCTGCCGCTCTGACTGGCCCTTCCACTGCCCACAGGGGGTCTAATCTGATGTCCTACCCAGCCTCTCCTTTTGTGGATGTTTGTATCGGGAGTGAAAGAAGGAGACACAGAGAAAGAGAGAGAGAGAGAGAGGGAGAGAGGGAGAGAGAGAGGGAGAGAGAGGGAGAGAGAGGGAGAGAGAGGGAGACAGAACGAATAAAAAGGACATCTCCCTCTTTCTTCTTTATCTGCGCCGCCTGCCGTGGGCTGAAATTGTGGTGCTGGTATTGCTATGGCCAAATAAATCACGCCGCCATAACTGCAGTAATGAAGAAACGCACAGAAAAAAATCCATTTAACATCAAGGACGCTGCAGCGCTGCACTGTGTGTGTGTGTGTGTGTGTGTGTGTGTGTGTGTGTGTGTGTGTGTGTGTGTGTGTGTGTAGGAAGTCCAAGTGATTTATGGGCCCAATAGCAAACGGTCCTTGGCAGGGTAATGTATTAAACTCTTATCTCCTCTCTTCGGAAAGGGTTCGTCCTCCTAACGTTTAGTGTGTGTGTGTGTGTGTGTGATTCATTTCCACCCTAGTTGGTGTATGTGACACAAATGGGAGATTGTGTGTGTATGGGGGTGTGGGTCTGCATTTTTTTGCAAGCATGTGTCCATGAACTTGTCCTCATATTTCCCCTCTTTTCTTGTGAGTCGTAAAACTCAGTTTGCTGTAAAAGATTTATAAATCTATTCTATGCCCCCAGCCCCCCCCCCCCCACACACACACACATACACACCACCACCACCTCTCCCTCTCTATCTCTCTTTCTCTCCTTCACCTTCAGGGCGCAGAAGAACTGCAATTGAAAACAGAAATGCCGAGAGAGACACAAGACCTGAAAACAAAGTTATCTCTTATTGCCTCAGAGTGCATCACCCAATCTGCCCCCAGACTGACTACAGCAGCAGCAGGGACGGCAGTGGAGCCCAATGTGCTGCAGACGGGTATTGATTTAAAAACAGAGCAGACAGGAGGAGTGCAGGTTGTGTGTGTGTGTGTGTGTGTGTGTGTGTGTGAGGGAGAGTGTGTGTGTGTGTGTGTGTGTGTGTGTGCGTGTATGTGTGTGTGTGTGTGTGTGTGTGTGCATGTGTGTGTGTGTTTGAGGGAGTGTGTGAGTGTTTTGTATTTATATATGTGCGTGCTTGTGTGTGTGCGACTAGCTGGAGGAAGGCTGTTGTTGTTGTGCCTCTGCGTGGCAGAGATAGGAGAATCTGCTGACAGGATTAAGATTGTCGCGGCGATAGCAAACTCCGCTCGCTGGTTAGCCACTTCCGCTCAGACGCGCATGGCCTGACCGCTGTTGTGATTTAATTAAAGCTGTTTTCTGATAGCAGCTGATAGCGGCCCTTCCAGGATGAGTCTGGGATCCCAATGTGCTCATTATGTTTATATTTAAGTCCTGAACTATCGACTGGCCCTTGCCTGGTATT
>NW_027468609.1:19424076-19429076 GCF_046254945.1 Alosa pseudoharengus | reverse complement strand
CGTATTTCTTGAGGATCCTATGAGAAGACGTGCATATTATGGTTGTTTATCCATCATATGACAAATAAACAAATAAAGAAAATTGTATTGATCTTGTTTCGTTGTTGTTTGTCCCGAACAAACGTAGCCTAAACATGATTAAAGACAATAAATTACACAACAGCGGCATAAAGACCTTGTCTCGTTACACCATGGGTCTCCAACACGTTGCTCTCAACCTATAGCCGCCCCCTTTGGAGCTTGCCAGAGGCTGAAGCACTAGGCTACTACATTTAAACACAATATTGCCGCGAGGCATTCCAGGAATTTAATAAAAAGTAAACCATGCATAATTAAAAAAAACTCAATTTAGGCTACTTCGCTATGCAATAAGGATTCCATTAGAGCACAGTGCACGTTCAATGAATGAAAAAGGCCTTGTCTCACACTTTTTCAACTACACGAAACTTTACAGTGATCATCAAATACCCTCTAGATTTAAATGCCCATCAGCCTCAACATTTAACTATATAATACAAGTCAAAAAGTAAATTAAATCCCATACCAAAACCGAAAATCGTCTGCGTTTGATAGCTGGTATGCCGCTCCAAACAAAACGCATGTCTCACAATAACGTACAATGTAAGAAATAAAGGTCTGCCTCGAATAAGCATACCTCAAATAAATACCTGTGCTTTGCAGCCTAAGTAAATAGCAGACCCTGGACATAATTTAGGATTTACGGAAATGCAATCATACGATGTTGGACGCCTGGCGATGCTCTGGCCGTCTACTGTGCCTCTGACACCGCTGCCTCATTTGGATGGTAACTCCACAGGTGAGCGCGAAGATTGGACGTCGTGGATGCGTAAGTAAACTGTTCTTTGCTGAGTCCGCAGACAACATTCTCTTTAACCGTTACTTTACCATCTGCGGTGTACAACTCAAAGTAAAGACACCACATTTTAGATGAGTTGGGGACGTAATTGTCCGCTCAGGCTGACCGTTCTGTGCGTTATCTTCAATACTATCTTCAATAATATTGAATATCTTCAATATAACAGGATGGCTATTGAGGGCTCTGGCTTCAGTCATTATTGTGGCTACTAGCTATTATTGGCTTGATTTGGTCATGGGCCAACGCTAGAATACGTTTAGAGCACCCGCTATGAGATGGCAAACAATAAAATAAAAAACAAACTTTTTACAAACTGTAAAAATGCGCTACACTTGGCACTAAAAACCGAATAGTTTATTTATAGTTCGACTACGGATATTTCACGTCAAGTTCGAATGCATATTTGCAGCAGGACAGCAAGCAGACCGCTCTTAGTTAGAGCCGCTGTGTTATCCAATGAAATTAAGTTGCGCTTCAGGGCGACTCCACTCGGACTCCATGCGCGTTCCCGAGCAACTTTTTCTTCTTCTTGTTACGTGGCAAGCAAAGTATGTGCATTATCGCCACCCTCTTACTGGAGGACAACTCTCTTTTTACAGAATATCCAATAAAAATCGACGTGGTTCATGCGTCATTTTACAGCTTTAGAACTTGGCGCATGGTCAGAGCCGACTGGCGCTGGATCTGAGCCCCAGTGTTCAATATGGCGTTGACTATGAATTGGCCGGATTTACTAGCCTAGCCTCCACCATTCATTTGTATGGAGGGCGGGACTTAGTCACTCTCTCCAGTTATATATAATACCTCCATGGGTGGATTAATAACGCCGTAAGCGATTAGGATTGGCTAAGGCAGAGTCATGTTTCATGATAGCCAATCAGAGCCAGTGTTTTTACACACTTGCCAGCACACGCGCCACACACACGCAACAGCTAAAGTAGAGATTCGATGAAACAGCAGAGGTCAGGAGCAATCCGATGAAAAGTTGGCATTTTCAAGGTGGAGATATAAGCACTACTTCAAAAATTATTGTGGTCAAAGGCAAGAACGTGCATGTAATGTGTACATTATGTCCAGGAGCGAAGACTTTGTCGACATCCGTTGTAAGCAACTCTAATTTAATGAGGCATCTCACACACGCTAGTGGCCAAAAACACCGATAGCCCCCCTCCACCAGAGATGATAGCTCGCTATCCACTAGCAAAGAAGGACTCGGAGCAATGTCCTCCAAGCAGCAAAAGCTAGATCTTTCTGCCTCACAACAAAAACCTATGACACAGGCTGAAGTCAACCGTAGGTCTGTCGATGTACAATTTCCCCTTGGGGATCAATAAAGTATCTATCTATCTATCTATCTATTTATCTAATAAATATTGAAAGTTATGTAGCCTACAAACACCTGTCTGTTCTACTAATTTCAACTGGCTTTTCAAAACTGCTCAAAAAAATCCAAATTCTTTGACATATAGCAACTTTTTTTTAACAGTAACGCAAATAGTTACTTTCCCTGGTAACGAGTTACTCTTATCATAGAGTAATTCAGTTACTAACTCAGTTACTTTTTGGAACAAGTAGTGAGTAACTATAACTAATTACTTTTTTAAAGTAACGTTCCCAACACTGGTGACGAGGTCGATATATTAGCTGTGGTATACATGCAATTACTTCACGCAATTACACATGAAGCTTACTTTCTTTGGCCATTGGTTATTTTGGAATACAGAGACAAAAGCTTTGAAGATCAGAAAAGAATAGGTGTGTGTTTGTGTGTCTGTATGGGTGTAACAGGAGTATGATATGCTAAATTCTAGGTCTTGCACTCTTTTCTGCCCTCCCTAGAGATGATCTGTGTTGTCATAAGAGACTTGTGTGTTACTGTGTGTGTGTGTGTGTGTGTGTGTGTGCTCACTGTGAGACATAATATGTGCTTTGTGTTTGAGCTTAGACAGGCAACAATACTATTGTGCATGCTCATTGTCATCTCACTGAGATACTAGTCTGGCTTAATACACAAACGTTTCCCTCAGCCACAAGGATGGCGGTTCTATCTGCGACCACAAGATGTGGCCAAGTGAAGTGAGGTGACGTACGAGTCAAGTGTTGGTTTTGATATGTGGTGCAACAATGGCGATGGTGGTAGATGAATGCAAAACAATGCCATCTGTTGTGCCAACTCTTTCAAATATCTAAAGGCCTTATTTCGTTCCTTGAGGGCAAAAACGTTGCAGCCTTAGGCTACTAGCAACAGGTTTTGGGAAAAGCCCAATATACTGTTCAGTCGGCCTTGCAATATATTAACAACTAACTGGGAGACACAAGAAGACGTGACTATCATCAGTACTGTGTCCCTTTATTGAACTCCCCCTACGCGGTTACATGGGTTACATACAAAGGTTCCTACCAGAGTATTTCACCTAATATATACGTGTGCTGGTCGTATAATTAGAGTATCATCAATGTTGATTTATGTCAGTAATACCATTCAAAAAGTGAAGCTTGTATATTATATTCATTCACACAGACTGATATATTTCAAATGTTTATTTCTTTTAATTTTGATGATTATAACTGACAACTAATGAAAATCTCAAATTCAGTATATCGGAAAATTAGAATATTGTGAACACATGAAAATATTGAGGACACCTGGTGCCACACTCTAATCAGCTAATTAACTCAAAACACCTGCAAAGGCCTTTAAATGGTCTCTCAGTCTAGTTCTGTAGGCTACACAATGATGGGGAAGACTACTGACTTGACAGTTGTCCAAAAAACGACCATTGACACCTTGCACAAGGAGGGCAAGACACAAAAGGTCATTGCTATAGAGGCTGGCTGTTCACAGAGCTCTGTGTCCAAGCACATTAATAGAGAGGCGAAGGGAAGGAAAATATGTTGTAGAAAAAAGTGACATTTCATAAATAGAGTTTATTCACTTTTAACATTCAAAAATCACACTGTATTATCCAATATCATCCTATATTCCCAATATGAACACTCATCAACAAGGAACCATTTAATACCACTGGTATTGTTATAAACATTGTACAATAACCACCACCATCATCAAACATGTTCTGAATGCCTTTTTTAAAAATCCAATACAGCATGGCGCAGTCCACCTCACCGAGATAGCAGAATTCATAGTCTACCCACCTCTTATTTTACCACTACATCCCTGAGCTAGACCTAGCTTTACACCTCATTTAGTTATTGCAGCAGCTTTGTAGTCTGAATTCTTGCTGCCAGCAGAGCGATAGCAACAGAAAGACGAATGTGGAAATTTTCCCGTATTTTGGATGAGACACCCAGGAAATCTCCCTTATTTTCAATGCTCAATGTTGACAGCTATGATTACATTGTCGTAGGTGTATCCCCTCTGGGTGTCTTGATGGAAGACCAGGTTAAGGAGGCAGAAAAGCTGGGGGTCAGTGCTGGGCAGCTTAGTGTTCATTCTGACAGTGATGTTATGGGCAGATGCTATGACTTTTTTTTTCAGGAGATCTGAGTCCTGAATACTAAAACCAATATGGCAGAGAACACTGGCGTGCGTGTGTGTATGTTTTTGTGTGTGTCTATGTGAGTACAGTATGTGTGTGTGTGTGTGTGTGTGTGTGTGTGTGAGTGAGTGTGTGTCTGGTGTGTGTCTAAGTGAGTGTGTATGTGTGTGCCTCTATGTGTGTGTGTGTGTGTGTGTGTGAGTGAGTGTGTGTCTGGTGTGTGTCTAAGTGAGTGTGTATGTGTGTGCCTCTATGTGTGTGTGTGTGTGTGTGAGTGAGTGTGTGTCTGGTGTGTGTCTAAGTGAGTGTGTATGTGTGTGTGCCTCTACGTGTGTGTGTGTGTGTGTAGGTCAGAAGGGCAGCAGGGGATCTGGTGTAGAGCTGTCAGTAGCCTCTCATCTACCAGCCGCTGACACCATCCTGGCAACACTCCAGCTGCTACCTCTGTGTGTGTGTGTGTGTGTGTGTGTCTGTGTCCCTGTTTTTCTCTCTCTCTCTATCCATCTCTGTTTTTCTCTCTTACTTTCTATATCCCATCTTTCGCTGCTTCTTTCCTTCTTTCATTCTCTCTCTCTATGTTTCTTTCTTTCGTTCTTTCTGTTTTCCCTCCAACATCTTATGTT
>NW_027468609.1:19361576-19421576 GCF_046254945.1 Alosa pseudoharengus | reverse complement strand
AGTATGTGAGTATTATCTAGGATTTAACAGTGAGTACGTCTTTGTGTGTGTGTGTGTGTGTGTGTGTGTGTGTGTGTGTGTGTGTGTGTGTGTGTGTGTGTGATAGAGACAGGGTCAATGTTTTCAATGTGGGAGTGAGGCTGTGTGTGTGTGTGTGTGTGTGTGTGTGTGTGTGTGTGTGTGTGCTGTTGGCATTATCCAGGATTTAGTGATGTAATTGCCCTGAGTTTTGGCAGGGAGAGCAAAGAAAGAAAATAAGATGTCCGTGCTGCTTGTGTGGTTGTGTAGAGAATGAAATTCAGAAACGTTGTTTCCAGACAAACTAAACACACACACACACACACACACACATGACACCATGACTGTCAACATTGAGCATTGAAAATAAGGGAGATTCCCCAGTTAATCAACCAGAATATGGGAAAATTTCAACATTCATCTTTCTGTTGCTATCCCTCTGCTGACAGCAAGAATCTGTACTACAAAACTGCTGCGCTAACTAAACGAGATGTGAAGCTAGGTCTAATATGACTTTGCTTGGTGTCAGATTAGAGTCTAATCTGCCATAGAACATGAGTCCATCCAGTGCAAATGTTTTAATTAATGGCACTTTTATTTATTCTGGAATGCACTTGAGTTGTCTTTGCCTCTTTTGTGTTTGTTTTGTGATTGTGATGTTTAACTATTTGTTCTGCTATCTTGGCCAGGTCTCTCTTGAAAAAGAGATTTTATATCTTAATGAGACTAACCTGGTTAAATAAAGGTTATAATAATAATAATAATAATCTAGGCTAATATCACTCGCCTTCAAGCAAGCAAAAATATACACTTTATAATAAGGTGCCATAATAAATAGCAAACTAGTCATTACCTAACCATTTGTTAATATTTGTAAATTGTTACTAAAATATCTATTTGCCACAAGTTAATAGTTTTTTCATCATTAATTAAATATTAGTTGTTTGCATAAAATCTGTATGTTAATGTATTAACAAATAGAAAACAATCTATTAACTAATATTGTATTAATATTTGTTAATAGTTAACTAAATGACTTTTTGGCACTAATTAACAGTTATTTAAATGTTAAATGATGTAAGAAATAATAGAATATGTGAGAAACCCGAAAAAAAGGAGGGTTGACAGGAATGCGCGCACACACACACACACACACACACACACACACACACACTCTTTACCGAGATACTGTAGTACTGTATGCACACTCTGAATGCGCTGAATGCTGCAGTCTCAAACACAACAGCAAGTTCTTCAGGAAGCTCAGAAAGCAACAGCTAATCATCACAAGCAATGACATGTTGGACTCACATGATGTTTTTGGCTGCATCAGAGGAGAACGCATGTTACAGGAGTCATGAAACATACATAGCGCATAGCATAGTTATTGCCCAGCACAACCGCATCGCAGCTGTGCGGGAACGCCCGGAGCATGTGTGGCGTTCAACGGCCGGTAGCATTGGCGAGGAACGCTGGCGTGTAATAATCTGGAAAGCCTTGGGCAAACTTCAGTCAGTGCCAAACCCTCAGAGGGATGTCAATTAACACCTGTGATCTATCCCTACCACACACACACACACACACACACACACACACACATTCAGGCTCAAACACATTAACTCCCTGCTCTGTTCTCATGGTACTATTTGTGACAGACACTGTCTCTCGGTGAGAGATATGTTTAATCAAATGCCAAAAACAATGATGTGTCCTTAAACTGTTTATGATGTGCAAAAACTCTGGCTACTGGTGGTCTCTCCCTTTGATATCTTACTCTGTTAGTGGAACCCTGCATTTGTGGGAATCAGGCATTAACACCTGTTGAGTTGAACCATGTGTGTGTGTGTGTGTGTGTGTGTGTGTGTGTGTGTGTGTGTGTTATGTGTGGATTATAATTATGTTTCCGCATACATTAGAGTTAGGTTATGTTTGGGTTATAGTTATGCTTCTGTATAGGTCAGGGTTAGGTTTGGGTTATGGTTTTGTTCCTGTATAGGTCAGGGTTAGGTTATGGTTTTGTTCCTGTATTGGTCAGGATTAGTTTATGTGTAGGTTATTGTTATATTCTGCATGCAGTAGGGTTAGCTTATGTCATTGTAATTCATGCATAACCTAACCATAATGCAAGCAGCAACAATAGCTTCTATATTCCATACTTTCATCTCTCCATACTCTTGTGTTATAACACACACACACACACACACACACACACACATTCAGATCGGTTCAGTCCTCAAATGCTTAAATGATTGTCTCTGTTCCATGAGGTGTGTTTCTTCTATTTTCTTCTATTCTCTCTCATTTTGCTTTTTACTTTCCTCACCCTTTCTCTGTATTCTCTCACTTTCATACTTATCTACACTAATGCCAACACCTTTTCTCTCTCCCTGATTTCCTCTTCCCCTATAAGACACACACACACACACACACACACACACACATACACACACACACACACACACACACACACACACACACACACACACACAGTGTAAATACTTATTCACCTATGCAAACATAAATCAGTCACACTATAATGAACCTTTCTTTATGCAAATTATTGTAAGCCTCATTTTTGTGCAGCTGCATGCATGACAGAAGCAGAAAGAGAAAGGCGGCATGTGTGATGTGTGTTAGAGAGAAAGAGATAACTCACACACACACACACACACACACACACACACACACTAGAGATGCGCGGTTTGCGGTTACAGCCGCGGACTTCGCGGTTAAACCGCGGATCGGGCGGATGACGTGAAGAAATATAATATTTTAATTAAATTCGGGCGGGTGGCGGTTGAACCAATCAAACGCATCACCCATATACATTAAAACAACCAGCGGATGGCGGGCAGGTGCGGTTTTTAAAAATTGGTCAAAAAACGTTGGTGCGGATGGATGATAAGTTTTGCTATGCGGTTACGGTTGAAATAATAGCCCATCTGCGCATTTCTTTTTCTCTTTTCCTGGAAGAGGAATTTGAAGGGTGTTGCTTTTTATGCTTGATGCTCCAAGCATGCCACACCTGTGAATCAGGAATTCAAATTATACACAGGGTGACTGTGCGCGTGTGTGTGTGTGTGTGTGGTGTGGTGTGTGTGTGTGTGTGTGTGTGTGTGTGTGTGTGTGTGTGTGCACATGAGGGAAGAGGGGGAAGTAAGAAAAGGTTAAGCATTCTTCCCCACCGCCTGACATGCAAATCTGAATGCAAATGCATCCTGTAGTTCTGAGATGACAAACAGCGGCAGGGTTATTAAGATTAACAGAGCAGAGGGGAGAGTATGTATGTGTGTGTGTGTGTGTGTGTGTGTGTGTGTGTGTGTGTGTGTGCACGTAAATCCACGTGAACCTGTTTGACATTCCCTGCATTCCTTGTCTTGTTGGCTCCTCTGTAATCTTCTGTGGTGTAAGTGTGCACTGAGGTAGGAACTGTGACACTACGTGTAGAAGTACTGTTTCAAATGATAAGTTCACCTGATGTTTTCTTCAAAAAGAGTGCCATAACCCCACCATAAACACACACACACGCACGCATGCACACACGCACCAGGCTTGTGCAAAATTCCAGAATTGAATTGAAACTGGCTCTTAAATTCCAATTCAATTCTGGAATTTCACTTGCATTTCAATTGAGGTAGCAAACAGGAAGCAGAATTGCAATTCGAATTGTGCACAACCCTGACACGCACGCACGCACGCACACACATATACAAGGTGAACTCGCTCACGGTCACTCACACTGTTTCAAATGATAAGTTCACTTGATGATTTCTTCCTTAGAAGTGCCATAGAACCCCACCACAATGACAAATTACAGAGATGACAGTGATACACTTATAAGATAGCATTGTAAAAAGTTGTTATTAAAAATGTAGGTAGGCACATACCCACCTATCTTCAATGGGCCTTTGCGTGCACGTGCACACAGACACATAAGCACACTGACACACACACACACGCACCCATACACACACACACACACACACACACACACACACACACACAGTGAACTCGCTCACCCTCCCTGTGTCTCTTTTCCTCTTCTCTCTACACACACACACACACACACACACAAAGAGTCTACTCTGCTAAAGAACAGTGTGTGTAGACGAATCTCTACGAGATGGGTTCAACTTGTGTGGCACATACAAACAGCATCCATCATAAGTGACAAAAGACCTACACGTTGCTTCCACGTTCAAATTCTTTCCCACAGAGGCTGAAAAAACAACCAAGGTAAACAAATACAATACAAAATGACGCAATGCACACACACACACACACACACACACACACACACACACACACACACACACACACACACACACACATACAGCAACAGGTAAAACAGCAATGCACAATTGGCCTGAAACAGTGGTAATACACACTGCATGTGTACTCTTGATCCGTCTGTAAAGCTCCCTTACGGTACAACATGCTCTGCCTGTAGCCAACAACTGTGAAATACACCAACAGACATTAACCTAGGCCCAACCAAAGAGCCTACCCACACACACACACACACATACACACCTGGTTGCCTAACCAAAGAGCCTACCCACACACACACACACACACACACATACATGCACACCTGGTTGCCTAACCAAAGAGCCTACCCACACACACACACACACACACATACATGCACACCTGGTGGCCTAACCAAAGAGCCTACCCACACACACACACACACACATATATGCACACCTGGTGGCCTAACCAAAGAGCCCAAGCAGCCAGAAACAACATCACCAACACAGTGTATTCGTTATGAGGTATATTAATTACAGTGTCATGTCTTTAGCTTTTATAACAAACTAACTCTGAGTGCCTCTTTGTGGGAGCTCATGTGTTGGGTAGCCAGTAGCATGCATTTATTTTTAATAAAATGTTTTTCAAACTCTCTTTCTTTCTCTCTCTCTCTCTCTCTCTCTCTCTCTCTCTCTCTCTCTCTCTCTCTCTCTCTCTCTTTCTCTCTTGTCCTCACCGGTTGAGGGAAATATTTAATCTATGTGTTTTGACAAATTTTTGCCTGACGCCTGAGGCTGATGTTTGTGATCATAGCGATCATACCTGCTTGTGATGGTAACCTAGCTTTCTAGCGTCTGTGTCAGTGGCTTTCAGGTGCTTCCGGAAACTTCTTTGGAGTGGGGGCCAACGCCATTGGAATGAGCGGGGGAATTCTATAAACCGTTCCATACTTGTAGGGAATTCCTGGCCTGCTTGACCTATGCTGTAATGCTTCAATGCAGGTCGGACCATGTCGACAGAAGCTAATTCCACCCTCTCTACCTCTATCTCCTTCATTTTCCTATCACTCTCTCTCTCTATCTATCTCCCTCTTCTTCCTATCTCTTTCTCTCTCTCTCTCTCTCTCATCTTTCTATCTCTTTCTCCTCTCTTTTCTCTATCTCTATTTTCTCTCCTTCTCTTCTCTGTCTTTTCCTCTCTCACTCTTTCCCTCCAGTCCTTCTATCCTCCATCATCTCCATACCTTCCACCCCCTCTTCTCTATTTTTTTTTATCTCTCACCTATTTCTCTATCTCTCTCTTCTTCTCTTTCTCAATGCTCTTCTCTCCTTCTTTTCCAAGGAATGGGCATGTTTGTCATTCCTCTCTACAGCGAGCTCAGATGCAGCTAGTTACTGTTAAGCTTCAGCTACAAACAGATTACAATCATAAAGTCACATACACACACACACACACACACACACACACATACACACACACACACACACATACACACACACACACACACACACACACACACACACACACACCACACAGCCTTTGCGTCTTTTCAAAGACACCTTCCCTCACCGCTGATGTATTGCTATCGCAGGAGTTATTAGCTCATCCCAACACAACCCCACCATGACACGAGACAACCCAACCCTAATCCAACACAACTCCACCATGACACGAGATAGGGACTTAAAGGAGCTATATGCAATTCTGTAGGATTCAAGTTGACTTGATTGTAATTAACATAGCGTCCCACGTGGTACAACTTGGTTCTACAAAAGAGGTGGCTTTTAGCTACCTTTTAGCTAATTTGCATGCTAACTATATATATATATATTACATCCAAAACAGTTTCAAATGTTGTTAAAACTGCAAACATTCTGTTGCCATTTCTTAGTCATTTTTGAATGTTTAAACTACAAAACTACAAATAGCACCTTTAAATAAACTCCGAACAGCACCTTTAAATAAACTCCATATAATAAACTGCACACAGCACATTTAAATGAGGAACGCTGCGCTCCTGTCTCTGTAACCTGTTTTGTCTGCACATGCTCAGTGTGTTCTTCTGCAGAACTGGGTCACTTCCTACCTGGAAGAGACAGAAACACTGATAAGGGCCCTGGTGTGTATTTTGATCCCAAATATTTCCCTTTCATTTGCTTGTTCTAAGATTAGATACGCTCATGTGGCAAGTTCAGTGCTGATGGGATTTGAGTGTGTGTGTATGTGTGTGTGTGCTTATGTGTGGGTGTGCACGTGTGCACGCAAAGGCCCATTGAAGATAGGTGGGTATGTGCCTACCTGCATTTTTAATAACAACTTTTTACAATGCTATCTTATAAGTGTATCACTGTCATCTCTGTAATTTGTCATTGTGGTGGGGTTCTATGGCACTTCTAAGGAAGAAATCATCAAGTGAACTTATCATTTGAAACAGTGTGAGTGACCGTGAGCGAGTTCACCTTGTATATGTGTGTGCGTGCGTGCGTGTCAGGGTTGTGCACAATTCAAATTGCAATTCTGCTTCCTGTTTGCTACCTCAATTGAAATGCAAGTGAAATTCCAGAATTGAATTGGAATTTAAGAGCCAGTTTCAATTCAATTCTGGAATTTTGTGTATCACTGTTACCTCTGTAATTTGTCATTGTAGTTATGTAATACTAGGAGTCAAAATTAATCATTACAATTATGTCATATCACATATCTCATAAAGTCATACACACCCTTCCCCATGATATTGGTTTCTTTCAAAAGGTGCAGGACAATATTAGTAGGTAACAGCACACAGACCCAGATAGCAAAATCAGATTGGCAGATAGCGGACCGCTGGTGGTATGCCGCCAGTGGCGTGCTACTTGTGGTCCGCCGTTGGACCATCTCATAAATTTTAAGAAAAGTTAATAAAATGATATATGGAGTATAACTGAACAAATGAAAAAGATTTTAGACCAGTAGTGGCAAAATATTGGGCAATTTGTCTGCAACCCGCCAGCAGACCGGCAGAGAACAGATGAGCAAAATGCCAGGGCCAGCTATGCCCCCAATGGACTGACAGTGGTCCACCAGCCTCTTGCTATCTAGGGAGCGTTCTCTATGGCTCTATGACAGTAAGGGACCGTTCGTTATTTATAAACGGGATCATCAGAGGGATTTTGAGAGCTTCGATCAAAAGTTGCATGACCCTCCCCTACCTGCAATATAATTTTCAACAACCCTCCTGCAGCATTTTCAAAAATGATATGACCCTCCCCGGCCAATTGTCAACGTGTTCTGCCCACGCTCTTACACGCATGGTAACACATCAACATATGCTACCGTCCTAAAACAACCTCTGCTTTCTGATCTTACACATCACACTTCACCAAGATGGTGGCCATTTCAGTAGATTTACTCCCTAACATTGTTGTGTAAACACAATAAGCATGGAAACTAAATACACACTTCCTGCAACTGCATTAGCCTACTTGAAAAGTTACTCCTCTAGTAAGTATTCACATGAAATAAAACAATAAAGCATTGAGACCATTCAACAAAGCACACTGGGTAATAACTAATTCAACACATGAACTTGTTGCTATAGACTCGTCTAGGCTTCCTCAGTCATTGTAAAGCTGCCGAAGCTGAACATTATCCAAAACTCAATTTCTCAGACAAGCGTCAATTTGGGAGCTTGCTACACTCCTTCCTTCTCAAATGACTTGAAAAGCCCGTTTGCACAATTTCACAAATAATCACAGGGACCGAAAAATACCTAACATGCCAATTTTTTCGGGGTTTATCATTTTAACGTTTCCCTGCTGTCTTGCCGTTTTAATATTTTCCCGTAGAATATCCCATATTACTGTAATACTCATAACATTAGTCCTGCATTCTGGCCTGTCTCTGTGTTGTCCTGTTGTTACCCCTTGCCCTTCCAGTGAAACAGATGTATTCAAATCATCGTTTTGCTTGCTTGAATGCTAACTCAGAGTGATGTTAACCTAGGCCTATTTAAGTTAACGACGTGGTTGTCGTGAGAGCAAGATTCATTAGCGCTTGCGATGTTCGGCCGTAGGCTATGCCTACGTGCGCACCTGCCAGGCTACTCAGCTAGACAAAGAATTCCCCCTGTATATTCACTCCAAGTTGGCCTACCATAACTTACCAACTACACTGTAGACCATAAACTGGCTATTTATATGACCAAATGTATTTGTTCAACTTTATGAAGCAGAATTACGCACTGCTACTTGGAACGTAGGCATAACACATTTTTGTTGGCAGGAGAGAGGATGACAGCGATTAACAAATTGCACTTGTTGCTGGTTACCAATAAATACTATATATTTTTTGCAAACAACAAAAACAGAAAGGATGGAGACAGCAAAGCTAGAGATGGGCAGGAACAAGGTCAATTGGTAGATATGCTTGTCAAAACGTTAGGAGCTGGATGTGTGGATGAATGAAGCACAAGTAGGCTATGCTTTGTGTTAAGCACACACTGTTTAAATATAGGCTACACGGTAAACTACAAGTAAACCAAAGTTAAATTTAGCTTTTTTAGGGCTGGATAAAGTTGACCAAATGGATATAGGCTGTTAGGCGTGAATAAAGTAGGCTACTTGTTGCTCCAACCCTTCCAACGTTAATGGGGACGAATGTTGACATTTTCCGTATTTTGCGTGAGAAACCCGGGAAATCTCCCTTATTTTCATTGTTCAATGTTGACAGAGCTATGGAACGAAAGAGAACGTTATATGGCGACAGAAATCAACAATCAAACAAGCCACTTTGATTTTTTGCTGTTTTCATTAATACAAAAGATGGGTGACCCTCCCTCCTAGACAAAAAAAAGTTAGGTGACCCTCCCCTCAACAAAGAATAAAAAGACATGACCCTCCCCTATTTTCCTCCGGTGACCACGTTTATAAATAACGAATGGTCCCTAAGCATACATGCACAGAGAACTCACCTGTTGCTCACCTAGGCAGAGGAGGAATTAACGGCAGGGCTGCCAACTTTTCAAAAAACCTTGGAGTGAGATTTGGTGGGGCCAACCAAAATTTTGCTGCGTAAATTTTTGTTTGGCTCATTCAGCATTATACCGTACAGTAAAAAAAAACGCACATCAGTGGTTCTCAGGTGTATAACAAAATAAAGCCAGCCTACGAAATTAATAAAAAGTAAATCATGCATAATTTAAAAATAACTCAATAGGCTACTTGGCTACGCAATAAGGTTTCCATTACAGCACCGCGGACGTTCAATGAACGTATGAAAGCGGATGGTTTGTTTGAAATCCCGACACATGGAACGTAATAGTGATCATCAAATACCTCCCCAGATTTCAGTGCCCATCAGTCCCAACATTTAACAATATAATCAAACAGTCCAAAAGTAAATTAAATATCAAACTAAACCAAAAATGTCATGCTTTAGAAGGCCTACCAGTATGCCGCTCCAAGAAACGCATGTCTCAAAATAAAACTCGCATAAGAAATAAAGGGCTGTCTCGAATACAATCCTGCCCCTAAAGGCCTGTACTTTGTCTTAAGACCCCGGCCATAATTTGAGGATTTACAGTATCTAAGTAGACAAACTGGCTTCAGATATCCAACAGAGTGAATAGAGATTGTGCAGTCTTAGCTGTGGTTAGTGACGTGATGCTGTTAATGGGGAGTTTTACATAGCCTAGCGTAAACCTATAGGTTATTATTTATTTGGCATACCTATAAGGCTTTTTACCTTATCAAAAGTGAGGGGGACGACTGATCTCTTCAACACTGCGGGGGATTTGGCGCTTGTCACTGTGTGTGTGACAGAAGCGGAATGGGAGAATGCGTGTAACAAAAAAAAAAAAGTTTATGAGCGATTTACGCGAAAATGGGAGAATCCAATGAAAATGACAATGAAGCACTAAACAGATGCTGAAAACAGCACTGGTATTTCGCACGGCAAAAGTGGGGGTGGGGGGTCCAAACTAACAATTTTAAAGAGTGGGTGGGTGTTTTGTAAGAATTTAAGAAATCTTTGTATATTTTGCATCAATCAGATGCACTTTCAAAATAAATTCAGGTCAGACTTGCTTATTTTTATGGAAATATTTGTGCTGTAGCCTAAGCTATTTTGCACTTCAGAATTATAACCATGCACACACAGGTGGAATAGTTATGGTGATATTGCAATAAGTTCACAACCACAAAAACATATGCTACATTTCACAGTTCAGAAATGTGTGTACATTTCAGCACTCCATGAAATTATGCAGAAGTGGTCACCTGTGTTATTCAGCTAGTTTATTTAAGATAATATATTGGTCATTGTAATGGCCATAGCCTATAGCCTACATGCTATTCCTTTTTCAGGATGTACCCATATCTGCATGATGTGAATGTTTGCATATGGCTTATGTCAGGCTTTGTATCAATATTTGTGTCTCGTTATTTGATTTTCTTCATATTTTTGCATTAATGTCACTAGGAAGCATGCCAATATAAATATATTCATTTATCTGTAATGGGATTGGCTGGAACCTGACAATATAAGAACCATGATAGTGGGATAATCTATGGCTGAGCAATTTACAAAAATGTATGTAGGCCTACTGACAAATAGTTAACATTAGAATACATTATAATTTCGCCCCAATGAGGCTATGTAGAAATGTGTTGCAATTTCAAAACCGGATTACTCAGGAACCACTTATTGCACAGAGGCATGCTTTATATCCTCGTATTCGGTAGGTTTGCTGTTTATTGTGAAATAGGGTTTTCCACGTGTTGTGTGAAGGGTTAGTGAAATATTAAACCGAGAGTAATGGGTAAATGCAAATATGATTAGCCTAAATTGCACGTCGGTTCAATGTTAATTCTCTCGCGAACCATTTATCACAGCAACTTGGCGCTAATATCATTGGAAAGCTTAGATTCCGCACGTTCACATGATGTGTGAGTTTAGTTTAGTTTAGTTGAACCTCATCTGCCAGGTATTTGACCTACCAGGTTGACACTTCAGCGTGAAAAATACTCAATAATACTCAAAGCATACCTGAAGCCGGGGAAATGCGGGGGGGGGATGCGCCTGGGATGGCTTCTGAAGTAGCATCGCAAATGAGAGAAAATTTAGAAAATTCCACAGACAGGGGGTGCTCTTGAACCCTCTCACCGTCTCTGAAAGCATAATCGTGGCTCAACAGGTAGATCTATAGATAGGCTGAACTCATTTTTCAGGCATCTGACCGACCGGGTTGACACTTCAGCGTGAGAAATCGGGGGTGTGGCGTGTGAGCGTGTGAAACTAATCAAATGCGTGTGTCTCACGGCCAATGCGTGAGAGTTGGCACCTATGTAACAGTGTGTTGATGAAGTGGTCAGTAGAACGCCAATCCCTTTTTCAAACTTGTAAAAATGAGATGCAAATACACACTTTGCTTTTTAGAAATACAGGCATTGATTGCTTTGCAAGATTGTTTAGCCTTCTGGCTATAGCGAGTTGTGATAGCATAACATGCTATTTGGTAAAGGAGAGCTGTGTAGGCCTAGATCCTCATGAAGTGAGCTAATAGTTTTTACCGCGACTGTCACAGGTCAAAACACCCAATTTCATAAATCTTTCGGTCAGGATGCATTTTAAAAAAGCATTAAAAGCTTCTGTCCTGTTCTCAGTCAGGAATTGAGGGAGGTAGCCATCTTCTTTAGCAATATACTGTAAGAAATGCTACACTTGGCTCTTATTGCCTGCGTGTGTGTGTGTGTGCGTGTGTGTGTGTGTGTGTGTGTGTGTGTGTGTGTAGGCATGAAAATGCTACACTTGGCTATTATTGTCTATAAAGTATTGTTCTTGGGTGAAGCGAACATGATTTGACTTTTTTCAAGACAAGTGGCAGCAGTAAATAAGCTACAGTAAGTAAGTGAGTGCCATAGCAGCATACAATAACTGACATGGACACTAGAAAAAAATACACAGTAGAGTATTTACCCTAAAGTAAAAAGAGATTTCTGAGCTGCTGTAACTGATTTAGTTCAAAATATTTCATGTGTTTTTGCATGTGTGTGTGTGTGTGTGTGTGGCCTGGAGCAAGCAAGGCACGCCACAGCTCCTCTGCCTCAGGACAGTCGCAAAGGAGCCGAACATTCCAACGAGACATGCAAATTACCGTTGGTGTGAATTGCCACAAGTTTACATATGAAAAGATAATAGAAAGGGTAAATATTGCTCGATGGTGTTTTAAGCCCCCAACGTCATCTTCCAGGCAGCGCTGCCACCATCGACTTAAAGGCACCTAATACTAACACTAACCCTAACCCTAATCCTAACCTTAACCCATGCCTCACCCTAGTGCCTTCCAGGCAGTGCTGCCTTGAAGACAACGTTGGGGGCTTAAAACAGCAAGAAAGGTAAAGATTAAGGACGTGACATCCCTGAGATACAGGAAAACAAAAGAAAACAAATCAGGCATTGAGCGAGCCAGGCGTCTCACTGCTCCTGCCAAACAAACCAGGTAAACTACTACACAGCAAGCTACCTAGCCTACTCCACAACGTTGCGTTATGTTTTTAGCTCAATACATTTAGTTCTTCTGGGAGATTGCAGTTGAATGGATTCAGGGAAGCATACAACCCTGCTACACGGACGCAAGTGTGTGTGTGTGTGTGTTTATAGGTGTGTATGTGTGTGTGTGTGTGTGTGTGTGTGTGTGTGTGTGTGCGTGTGTGTGAGTGGGGAAATTCAGGGAAGCATATTCAATCTTTCTACACGTACGCAAGTGTGTGTGTGTGTGTGTTCATGAGTGTGTATGTGTGTGTGTGTGTGTGTGTGTGGGGGGGGGGGGGGGGGGGTTCAGGAAATTCAACCCTGCTACACATACGCAAGTGTGGGTTTGTGTTTCCACTGTCCATCTGAGGATTGTAATCTGTATCACACTGTAGGGTGTGATGTGTCCTGCACTGAGGTCTCTGCTTGTCCAAAGGAGTCAAGTCATGCTGCTGATTTCACACACACACACACACACACAAAACACACACACACACACACACAGGGAGTGAAGAGAACAGACTAAACTCTCAAACAGGAGTTGCACACACACACACACACACACAGTTTCCAGTGCATTGATCACCACGGAACCCAGTCCACAGCTTTTCTTTGCTTTCTCTCTCTCTCTCTCTGTATCTCCCTGTCTCCTCTTTCTGTTTATCTCCCTCTCTACCTCTTTCATTTCCTTGTCTTTCTCTCTCTCTCTCTCTTCACCTCTTTCTAATTTCTAAGATTCCCTTGGAAACTAAATGAGCTCTCTTAGCCAGGCTGTTCTCTAATCACCATAATGACAGGCTGTTGAGAGCGACCAAATCCTTTGTGTGTGTGTGTGTGTGTGTGTAAGAGCGCATGCATAAAGCTGTATTCAAATCAGAGCATGATTCTAGTGTGTGTGTGTGTGTGTGTGTGTGTGTGTGTGTGTGTGTGTGTGTGAGAGAGAGAGGCGTTCAGAGCTGTGTAATCTGCAGAGAAGTGTGTATTGTGTATGATAACAGAGCCCATTCTGATCTGACTCTGTCTGTGATCTATAAATGCAGTCGCAAGTCCCACTGACATGGAAACACACACTCATGTACACACACAAACACACACACACTCATGATACACAAACACATACCCACACTCACGATACACAAACACATGTACACACACACACAGACACACACACACACACACACACACACACATTTATTCAAATGGAGCTGTAAAATCGTTTCACTCATTTGACCAAAATGCTTCAGTCATAGGAGCTTTCCTTGTCATTTACACAAAGGGTTTGTCCTTCCCTTGAACTCTTAGTTTGCCACTATATCATCATGATGTAAATAAAATATCTTGGCCTGGCTTGAAATTCAATTGGTGAATTATACTTTCATTAATGTTATTAAGATTATTTTATTCTTTTTATTGAACTATTTGTATACTATGGACCCTGCTGTGAGTGTGAATTACAGTTTGAATGGAATTATGCAGAAGCTGCAAATCAGATCAACAACGATATGATCTTATCAGTATATGTCATAAATGGTAAACCTACACGACAGGTGTCTACCTCTTTATCTGTCATCCTTTCCCTCCCTCTATAAAAAAAGGAGAAGTCAGCAGTGTCACACAGGAAATATTTCATCTGTGTGTGTTTATTTTCATCTCTCTCTCTCTCTCTCTGTCTCTCTCTGTGTTTTAAAGTCAGTGTGTTTTCATCTGTGTGTATGTGTGTTTTCACAAATTAGGCTGATAACCTAGCAGCTGTGAATTCATGCAGTTTATACCTGTTCTAGTGTGTTTGTATTGAGAAGTCTTAATGAAACACTCATCCACTCAACCCCACCCCTCAACCCCACCCACTCACACACACACACTACTCATGTGTACTTTGCACCGGGATCTAAATGTCAACACAGATGCATATATCAACGTACAGTTAAAACAAACATGCCCGAGCTCTCACACAGGAACGTGGAAGTGTGGATAAGCATGGACTGCTGTTGTAAGCTTGCACTTGTGTCTGACCTACATCTTATGTGAGTGTGTTTGAGTGTGTCTGTGTGTGTGTGTGTGTGTGTGTGTGTGTGTGTGTGTGTGTGTGTGTGTGTGTCTGTGTCTGTGTCTGTGTGTGTGTGTGTGTGTGTGTGTGTGTGTGTGTGTGATAGAAGGAGTGACAGCAAAGCAAGAGGAGTAGACAGAACAGAAAATCACAGTCAGTCAGAGGTTCTTGTGGGAGGAACGAGTGACAGGAAGAGAACAGGAACCAGGAGAAGGAGAGGAGAGGGGGAGGAGATGAGAGAGGAGGTGGAGAAGACATGCAGAGGGGATGGGAGGTGAGTCTAGTGGGTCTTTGATGACGCAGGTCAGCGCTCTCCTCTGACTCGAGGCATTAAGGGCCCGCTAGTTTCCACACAAAGCCCCAGTGTGCAGGCCGGGGCCAGGCGCTCGCCCAGCTGTCCTCCCAGGCCGGGTGAGCTGATCCTGGGCCTCCCGCTCCCCCTGCCCCCTCCAGCTGTCAGGCTCCTGGAGAAATGGCCGATTCAGGGACAGGACACTGGGGCAGTGTTCAAGGCCAGCGTGGAGATTGATGAGCTGAACAAACACTCACACATAAATATGAAGATAGAAAACACACAGAGAACACACACACACACACACACACTTGGGCACACCCATGTATGTGTACACATGCGTACACATAAACACACACACACACGCACACACACACACACACACGCTGTTATTTTTATAATTAAACTGATTATGAAATATATACACATGTCTGGTCTTCCTTAGAGGATGAAAGCTTGGCTATATATCACAGCATTTCAATACACATCTGTTTTGATTAAAAATAATGAATAAACAAATACTCTTATATTAATCTTCACCACATCGGCCAAATAGAATAACTCTTTGTCTTTGTTTAATAACATCTCACATAGTGCTAGAGTTCATCCGTGATTATGTCTATAATTTAATCTTCATGGGGCGGACAGAGTTTCTATCTAAATATTTGCATGAGAGAAAAGGATCAGTAATGCTGTGAAATATAATCATCTGACCCGTGTAACATTGCTTTACTGTCATCACACACACTGAGAGGAGCTCATTGAGGGAGTCTTCAGTGGCTTGCTGCACAAATGCCACTTGCAGTCAATGCCCAACAACAACAACAACGACAGACATCTCAAATCAAATGCCACAGACCAATCGAGGCTTAGCAACAGCAACAATCGAGGCTTAGCAACAGCAACAATCGAGGCTTAGCAACAGCAACAATCGAGGCCTAGCAAAAGCAACAACCGAGGCCTAGCAACAGCAACAACTCAAATCATAAGGCACAAGGACACTTGACACTTGACTATAGACCCTTTCAATGAGAAAAACAAAAACAATGTATGAACGTTCTATTTAGTTCCCAATCTACTTCCGCTTCCATACAAACATATGGAATGTTAAAATGGAAGCCTTGTGGGAACAACTATGATGCTGATAATCAGTGTTGGGAAGGTTACTTTCAAAAAACTTATTCCGTTACAGAATACAGAATACATGCAAAAAATGTAATTTGTAACGTATTCCATTGTACGGAAGCCGAGTGAGGCCACGTCATATCATTATTTTTTTCACCTTGTTATCTCGAGATATCAAAATAATTAATTTGTGATCTCGGGAAAACAATACAATTAAGTCGAGATCTCGAGAAAACAACCAAATATCAAGATCTCGAGAAAACAACACTAAGCGTTACGACTCATGCCCCCTTTTTGCTTGACTTCTTTCAAGTTTGTAGGCTACTTTTCCTTCATCGTCATGTCTGGAATAATCAACAAGCTGATAGGGGAATATTTTGATCAGGGGTTGACGCAGGGGGAGATTGCACTGCGTTTCCTAATTGTGCACTGCGTTTCCTAATTGGGAATAATTTTAAGATTAGTCCGCGGCACCTCCAGACGACTGGCCCGGCTCATCTTTAGGCTACTGGCGGAGATAGTCACGTTTCCATCAAACTTCCTAATGCGCAATTTAACTATTCTAATAAGAAATCCCGGTTGGAAACACGTGAAATGCGCATACAAATTATAATCGCTAGAGGGGGGTGTATTACCTCTCGATGCGCATAAGGTAATGCGAAGAAAGTTGATGGAAACGGTTTATTCTCATAATGTGATGTAGCCTAACCTTCACAGAATCTCAGCAATCTCTTGCGCTTCCCCAACATTAGGCAACTTGATGTGCTCTCTTGCTTGTTCCCGTAGGATAAAACAAACTGAATACACACATCGGTGCACAGTTGTTTTGCTAACACCAAAGGTTTCGCACACGTAGCAAGTTTACAACTGTGCAGTGCCCGTTCAAACATGCCATTCCTGTAGAAAACCCATAGCAGGTACGCCTGCTTTAAAAAATAAGACGATAGGGAAAAACATCATTCCAGCTAAGCATTCAAATAATAGCCTACTGAATTTAATAAATTAGATGATGGAATGAATTCCGACCGCAGAGAGGAATTCAGAGAGAGAGAGATTCCATAGAGATCCCATAATTGGAATCAATAGGTGTTGCATTTTATTTATGCACATTACCACGGATGTGCATCACTAATTCCCATGAGTTGGATGGAAACGCTGAACTTGTGACTGTAGCTAGACGTCTCGGTTGTTTTCCCATGATCATGAATTAATTGTGTTGTTTTCCCGAGATCACAAATGAATTATTTTGATACCTCGAGATAACAAGGTGAAAAAAATAATGATATGACGTGGCCTCTCTCGGCTTCCGTACCATTGCGTTACTCAATCTGAGTAACGTATTCTAAATACTTGGATTACTTTCACATTGAATTGCATTTTATAAGTGTAGGAATGCAACCAGGGTCGGACTGGGAACAAAATTCGGCCCTGGCAATTTTCTCCTGGACCGGCCCACTACTGGACCGACGACCCCCCCCCACACACACACACACACAAGCCCACCGATACCAAAATCCCCCCGATTCCCCCCCATAAATAACAAACACACAGTATCATGCTGTAGCAACACTTCATAAACTGAACCCAAACATTTAGATTTGGACCTATAGGTTATTATAATCACAATAACACGGGGGTCCGGGGGGGGTCTCTCCGGGATTTTTTTTTAAATTCTGGTTGCTAATCACACCATTTTAAAGTGATTTGAGAGGGACAGGATTCAGGGATAGGCTACTAAAGACAGGGTCATCTTCTGTCTGTCTCACGTCATGTTACCCCATGCATTAAACCACGTCACTGCTTGACTAAATGAAAAATATAGGCTACTGAACATGCATGGAGATCGTCATAGTTGACAGAAATTACGATTTGTGCCAACATGCTGTAGAAACACAACCACAGCCTTTAGGCCTATTTGGTGCAAATCTTCTCCTTTACTTTGGTTAGTCAGCGATTCACATTAACTGTAGGCTATCACCACAAGTGTATACTAAACATTTTTGCGCAAGTTTGTGTGCCGTCATCACATTTTGCAAAATTAGGCTACCTTCGTTACTAACCTACCAGTTGATACTTTTTACATGCATCGACTCGCGATTGATTGTGCATCTAATGTAACACTCGGTGGAGAGACTTCCACTTTCCAAGTTTCACTTTCACTGTCGTTGTGAGCTAAAAGGCTACTATATGGGAAATACTTTGAAGTTCCTTTTGAGTCCAAACATGAATAGGTTTTCTTTAACCTGTGCTACACTTTTCCACCAAGTTGTGCGAAAATTGTAGGCTACCCGGAGTTTTTTTTTATGTTGACATACAAACCGCACTACAGCCTACATGGTGCCGTAAATGGAAGCTCTTTGTAGCGCGTGCAACTAACGTCTATAAAAACAATATATTTATGGAATAAAACTAGACACCTCTGATTGCTGTTTACGGTTAAACTGCGATGATGTGAACACCAGCCAGCGGAGGGCACTTATATAGCCTAGGCTACCATGCATGGACTCGTAGGCTATATTTCCCCACAAACCAAGCGGCTGCTTGGACAAATCCACTTGAGGGGGGGGTGCGATCGTAACACACACTGAACCTGTCATGAAGAGGCCAAAATTATTGACCTGTCACCCCCCAATCCAAATGGATGCAACTGCATTTATAGGCTAGGCCCAGGTCTACATGACGGGCCGCAAATAGGCTAAATAACTTTAAAAAAAATAAAAAATCCCGGAGGTCACCGGCCCACCGGGCAAATGCCCGGTTGTACAGATTACCAGTCCGAGCCTGAATGCAACCATCAAATCCTGCTTACTAAACAGGCCTATTCTGGTGTGTTCTTCTGTTCCAAATGGCTGAAGTGTTAGGGCCACATAGGAGAATGTAGTCAACTAAGCTACCTGATACAACTACAGTATAAATTAGAAAGGTGACCACTAAAACTACAGCAGGCAAGTAGGCTAATTAAAATAAATAAATAAATAGGCTACTTTAAGGGAGTAGCCAGAAATTAGAATTAAGGTGTGCCTGTGAGATTTTAGAGGCGCAAATGAGGAGCGCATAATGACAGGTGGAACGCAAATGACCTGCAAATGTAAACACTATAGGCTACTGTATGTCAGTGCGCTCAAAATTAACGTGATCGCGTAATGACAATCAAAAAACGCAAATAGATAGAATTAGAAAAAAATAGCCTAAGCCATAAAGCTATTTTAAGTTAGAATAAAAAAAATTAGAATGCAGTGCCTATTTTAGATATGGGTTATTGTAGGTCTAAATCAACACGTGAACTAGGCTTGTTTATTGATTAGCAAACTGTGTAACCGATTGGCCGAAGTAGCCTGAGCTATTAATACTTGGAAAAATATCCTTTTAACAGACATCAGGAACCACGATCAGTGAGGAACAGGAGTTACCTCCACTTACTTTACTCCTAATTTGCTGTGCAAACAGTCATTTCAGGCTGCGTTTTGATGGGTGCAATGTGAGGCTAGTGCAAGACGGCGGGGCTTGGATTTAAACATGGAAACAATTTCATCATTGCTTTCAGGAGCTTCTGGGAAATGGAGTTGCCTTAATTTATTTAGAGAGTGAATAAACTTGAAAAAAAACAGAGAAGTATCGTCATGTAATCCATTGATTTCAACAATGTAACTGTATTCTAAATACCAACTATTTAAATTGTAACTGTAACGGAATACAGTTACTCATAATTTGTATTCTGAATACGTAACGCCGGTACATGTATTCCGTTACTCCCCAACACTGCTGATAATGGAACTCTCTTGAAAGGGTGCTCCAGGGATTTGGTTTGGGTGGCACAAGTATAAGTATAAGTATATACTCTTTTGATCCTGTGAGGGAAATTTGGTCTCTGCATTTATTCCAATCCGTGAATTAGTGAAACACACTCAGCACACAGTGAGGTGAAACACATTAATCGCGGCACAGTGAGCTGCCTGCAACAACAGCGGCGCTCGGGGAGCAGTGAGGGGTAAGGTGCCTTGCTCAAGGGCACGTCAGCCGTGCCTACTGGTCGAGGTTCGAACCGGCAACCCTCCGGTTTCAAGTCTGAAGCACTAACCAGTAGGCCATGGCTGCCCAAAAAATGAATGAGGGTCAGATCCACTATCGAGAAACTTCTCTTCTAACATCAACTCCTACCTGGGGACTACTATACACTGTGCATTTTCCCTGTTAAATAAACATATAAATACATAAACAACTGAGTCGGGGATTGATTAGCATTGGTAGCATTCACATGCAGAGCTGCACTGAATGGACATAGGCATTAATTAACTGCCATCTGATTATGAACCCAAAATGGGCCCTCTAAAATTACAATCACAACATGATGCTTCCTGACTCTCTGGACCTCACACTGACCCCCAATCAGTCATTAGTGATTAGTGTGTGTGTGTGTGTGTGTGTGTGACCATGAGATGTGTTTTGCTTTTCATCACAATGTGAATGTGATTCAAGTCACTGAGCACAACTTTACTGTAAGTTTTCATTTCATTGTTTAATTTAAGTTGCCTATCCAGCTGTGACAAGGCTCTATGCTGCTTTTAAGTACTGTTGAAATGATCATAAATACTTGACGATAAAGACATAAAAGTAAATGATTAAAGTTACTAGCTTTTATAGAGTTTGAAATAAGAAACTACTGGTATATATAAATTAAACAATCACAACATGATCTTTCCTGACTCTCTGGAGCCCTGAGCACACTGAGGCCCAATCAACCGTGTGTGTGTGTGTGTGTGTGTGTGTGTGTGTGTGTGTGTGTATGTGTGTATTTGTGTGTGTGTGTGTGTGTGTGTGTGAGACCATGGGGTAGCTGATATATGTTTTGCTTTTCAAACCAATTTCATCATAGTGTAAATGTGATTAAAGTCACGGACCACAACTTTAAGTTTTAATTTCGAGGTGAAGTTTTTTAAACAATGTTTTAAGTGGCCTCTTGTATTCAGCATTGACAAGGCTCTATGCTGCTTTTAAGTACTTTTCAAATGATCACAAATACTTGACAGTAAAGACATAAAAGTAAATGATTAAAGTTACTAGCTTTTATATTGTTTGAAATACTAATTGAACTAGTCATTAAATGAGAGAGATAGACCTAATGAGTGCTCAAAAACGTCCCACTTTCACAAATCGTCCATTACAATTGCCCTATTCCATTACCTTTGCAATTGTAGGTTTCATTTTGTAGTCAGCGTGATAGAAGTAAACTATATATTTCAATAGAAATTCATTTTCTGTGGAATTCCATGGGAAAGTAAAATCAGTGGGGAAAATAGAAGGGTAAGAAGTAAAGTTAGTCAGGTTAGCATCTGGCATGTGGACAGCTTTGAACTCACTGATTATGATTACAAAGACAGTGTGTTTCCGTATATACGCTAACAATTACAAAGGCTCCATGAATACAAGGGCAGTATGTTTTTATGTGCTAACAGTTACAAAGGCCCCATGGTTACGAGGGTAGTGCGTTTCCGTATGTGTGTGTCTATTGCTACAACCATCTGTACCCTCCTCAGGCCATCCCGTGTCAGTGCACGGGCGGGGTTGGACCTGGGGAGGTTAATTGGTAATTGGGTGCACCTGTAACCAGGTGCTGCTATATTAGGGGCTGTCCTCTCTTTCCCATTAGGCACTTTTCTTATTTCATGCAGACACCTATTTTAATTTTCTCTTGCACTTGCACTTTTCACTCTCCCTTATTCTATACAGTATCTATCTATGTCTCTCTTTTCTTTGTCTACTCATTTAGTCTCTCACATAATCTACTGACGCCTACATTGCATCCACACACGCACGCCACCACTCCCATTATTTTTTCCCTAGACATTTTGTATTTGGTAACATTGTTTTGCTTTAATTCCATAAATTATTATTTCCTTTATTATTTGCTTTGAAGCTTGTTGTCCATGTCCCTCTTTATGTTTCGGTCTGGTAACGAGCTGGCCGTAACACTATGCACTGCAAAGGCCCCATGGTTGCCATGGAGAGAACCTGGAGGTGGACTAGGAGGCTGGTCAGGTCCGGCAGGGGCAAGCGTCCGGCAGCGATTAGTGTGTGTGTGTGTGTGTCTGTGTGTGTGTGTGTGTGTGGCATCTGTGTGTGGCATCTGTGTGTGGACAGGCCTGGTCTGGCAGAGATTAGGGCATGAATGTATCTGTGTGAGGACAGGACAGTAATTCACTAGAGATTTCACACACAAAAAAGTACACACACACACACACACACACATAGACACACACACACACACAGGCACACATAGACACAGACACACACACACACACACACACACACACACACACACACACACACACACACACACACACAGGAACATAGACACACCCACACACACAGAAAATTGCAGAGCAGGTGTGGCTCTTTTAGTGGAGACAGATTAAGACAAATCACAGCCGCCTCTCTCCTTATGCATCTCTCCAATAGCATCCTCCACTGCCTAACTCCATAAGATCCCTCAGCATCCATAACCAATCAGCATCCTCTACCTAACTCCATAAGATCCCTCAGCATCCATAACCAATCAGCATCCTCTACCTAACCCTAAAGGATCCCTCTGCATCCCCAACCAATAGCAGCATCCTGTGCCACTCTCCTCCAGATAAGAGAGGAGCAGCACTCACAACTATCAGAGCTCTATTCACAGAGGGCCACTGCTCTACTTAGTCCAGCACTCTACACTCCTCTGCCTTATGATGTCCAGACTTAGTGTGCAGAGATCCTCTCCACAACACACACAAACACACACACACACACACACACATATAAACACATTCAACACATAAGACAAGTCGACACATTCATACACACACACACACACATACACACACACATATGCACACACACAGACACACACGCACACACACAAATACTGATGCAGAGATACTACATCTTCCCTTAAAGCCCAAACCCACCCCCGTGACCCCACCCACCCCCTGATCCATAAACCCTTCCATGGCCAAAGGGAAATATACCGACTGCTGGTACTGTGTGCTGTCAGGAGGGTCATCACCAGCTGTTTATTTGGTGTGTGAGTCAGTGGGACGTGTGTGTGCGCTGAGGGCTCGGGGGACTGGTGAAGCTTCACATTTTCTTACATGCTTTATAGCAAGCAACCTATATGCATGTGTGTGTGTGTGTGCATGCATGTGTGAGTGTATGTGTGCGTGTGTGTTTGTGTGTGTGTGTGTGTGTGTTTGTACAGTGTGTGTGTGTGTGTGTGTGTGTGTGTGTGTGTGAGTGTGTGTGTGTGTGTGAGTATGTGTGTGTGTGTGTGAGTGTGTGTGCGTGTGCACTGGCATCAGCTCCCAGTAAGGGGAGGCCTTTGACATGAAATGAAGTCCAGTCATGACTATAAATAACATATTCACAACATTAATATCAAACAGCACCAGTTTGCAAGCCCGGCTAGGGTGTACAAGTTCAGTAGGGTTGCAATACATCTGAGGCATTCAGACTTGGAGGGTAATATATTTTATATTACTGGGCTATTGAATGAATTTATGTAACTCAGTTAAAAGCTTGATAAATGCATCACCCTCAGGAGTGCCTTAGATTTGTGCAAAATTAAAGCAGAAATGAATAGCATATTTAGCAGTATGTTCACTATTCACTAATATTCCTTAAGTATCATTTCACTTCAATCTTCCACCAAAGATCAAATTCAACCATGTTATCTTTGATATATTGTTACACTTTGAAAAGATATTTTGTGACATGATATCATTACTTGTAGTCTTGACAGCTCAACACATGGTTTATGCCAAGAAACCTTATCAGTATCTGACACAACCAGTTCAGGCTTCAAACATTATAAGACTTACTGTGACAATAACTGATAGTGGGAATATGACACCTTTGCATCACTGAACACAAACTCTCATGATAAGAAAGCAATGATTGGTCTCCAACATACTCAAATGAATCATTATGAAGAGGATGGAGTGTTATCAGAGGGAAAAAAAGATAAAAATGTGTGTAAAGGTTCCAACAACAGACTGATGGAACATTTATAGCAGGGATTCCCAAACTGTGGTACGCGAGATGAAAAGGACAATGTCAGAAAGGTGTTAAAAATTATTAATTAATTAATAATCGAAATAATAAATAATTTCGAATCGGGTTATAATGATATGGAAACGTGAAATGAAAGGAAATCCTTTGTAAACTCTATAGTAGGCTATGTTTCCATTAAAAAGTAAGCTACCCACAATGCACAGGATTTCCTGCGGGCAGCCAGAATATCTGGCGGGTTAGTTTCGTGGAAATATAGGCTAGGTAGAAGGCTACGCAAACATGGAAAACTGGCTAAAAAATAAGGACACTGTCCAAAATGCCTAATTAAAGCGATCGAAGAGGAGAAGCGAGAGAAACAGAGCAGGAGACAGGTAACGATGGGATGGGGGGCAGAATGATGAAGGCGGAGGTGGAGAGCAGGGGGATAAAAGAAAGGACGAGACAGAAAAGACTGTGTGAAGAAAACAAAAGTATGATGAGGCATATAGGCCTAGGCTTCACGTGGATTGGGAGAGACTGCCCAAATCCACAGTGCGTGGTTTGCAGTGAGGTGCTATATAACCAGTCTAATGTTGTTCTCCACACTGTTTTTTTAGCTTGCAAGCTCATAGACCAGTTGCATATTTTGATTATGTTATCATGTAGGGCGGCTAATTAAACATGATGCCTGGAATGCGTCAATAGAATGTGTTGAGTTTTTATGTGTCGGATGGTGGGGGTACAAAAGCCGAGTCAGGATGTAAAAGGTGGTCTGCGGGAAAAAAAGTTTGGGAACCGCTGATTTATAGCATATTGGTAAACACAATAGTCTGCTCTCACTCTTCCAGCAGAAAGCCTCTGAGCTGCACTTCCAGTCTGTTGTCCAGGTGACCCTTTAGTCTAGTGAATCCTTAATCAGGTGAACCCTTAAACAGGTGAACCCTTAGTCAAGTGACCGTTTAGTCCAGTGAACCCTTAATCAGGTGAACCCTTAGTTAGGTGAACCCTTAATCAGGTGAACCCTTATTCAGGTGAACCCTTAGTTAGGTGAACCCTTAATCAGGTGAACCCTTAAACAGGTGAACCCTTATTCAGGTGAACCCTTAGTTAGCTGAACCCTTAATCAGGTGAACCCTTAGTCAACCGAACCCTTAATCAGGTGAACCCTTTGGTAGATGAACCCTTAGTCCAGGTGAACTCTTAATCAGATGAACCCTTAGTCCAGGTGAACCCTTAATCAGATGAACCCTTAGTCCAGGTGAACCCTTAATCAGATGAACCCTTATTCAAGTGAACTCTTAATCAGGTGAACCCTTAGTCAAGTGAACCCTTAGTCAAGGTATCTGCAGCTGTCCACCACCTGCAAAACCTAGGGGGGGTAGAGGGTCTTCGGATCTCAATCTTCCAACAAGATCATCCAGATGCCTATCTGGATCTCAGGTTTCCTACACGATCATGCAGATCTCTTTCCAGATGTGGATGATACTGCTCTCCACTGGAACATTTCAACACATTGTCTTCAAGTGTGTGTGTGTGTGTGTGTGTGTGTGTGTGTACGTACGATCATGCAGATCTCTATCCAGATGTTGATACTGTCATTTGTCCTCACTTTACATTTACACATACGTCATTTTACAGTGACAGAAAATGTATTCATTTAGGAGACCTGATGGCTGAGATGAGTCTACCATTAGGAAGGAGGGACTCCCGTTTCGACTCGGCCTTGGCAGTACAGGTGCAGACATGAAGATGGGTGTGGAGCACTTGAGCGTTATCAGGGGCTATGCCTGGAGGAATTCCCCAGAGATGAGACATGTTTGCTGGGTATGATAAGTGTGGCATGGCCCTCCATGGTGGAGCTCTCTGCAGGTCACAGGATCTAAATCAGCAAAACACACACGCCACACTTCACAGCACATGGAAGAGCATCCATAGGTGTGTGTGTGTGTGAGTTTGTTTGTGTGTGTGTGTGTGTTTGTATGTGTGCATTGTACCATGGGACTGACTGAGATTGATATAAAAATCAGAGATGCAATGTAACAAATGCTGTTTATGAGTAGTGAGCATGGCAACAAGAACACAAAGGATTATGGTAATTGTTATAAGTGTGTGCTTGTGTTTCCCTCTCTCTTAGGGCCTGTCCACACGGAGACGCTTTTTAGGTTAAACGCAGAGGTTTTGCTTCGTCTTGGCCGAGCGTCCAAACGAATCCTGTAAACGCACTGCCCGAAACCGCACTTTTTTGAAACCTGGTCCCAGAGTGGAAAAATCTGAAACCGTAGCCCGTTTGAATTTGTTTAGACAGCGAAACCACACATCCTGCTTGCGTAGGCTATCGATGATGTCATCGCCACACCTCAGCTGCCCTGGACTTGCACTTATAGTATTGCCAACAATACTAGTTTTCATACATGATATTACCTACGATTACACTCCGTAAGATAAATATCACAACTGGTGCTGCGCAGCGCCGATAGCTTATGACTTGGTGGACTGAACACTGTTTTTCCCGGTGTTTTTTTATGCATTCTAGCTACTGTCAGTGACGCGAGAGAACTTAAGTTATTAGGAAAGTGCGGTGTAAGTTTACATTAATTTTCTGCGTAGTGCCAGTGTCATTCATTTATTTTACATGTCTTACAACATATATACATGCATTCACAGTCGAGTGAAATCAGATATAAAATACAAAGACGCTGTAATGTAATGGGAAGGGAAACTTGTATTTTGTAAAAAGGACTCTTAAGTTGAAGACTTTGTTATTTGACCTGTGACCTCTAGTTCCTGTTAAGGTAAAAAGAAGGCAGCCATTTTAGTTTAACTAGAAAGAGAAGAGGCACATGTAATGACACAGCAGATGGAAGTGATGTTTGCCCTGCACATCTAATCCTGTGGTTTTCTTGCGGCAAAGCCAGTAAGTTTATTGATAGATCTGTAAGAAAATAGAAAAGAAATGTTAGATATTTTAGGTGACTATTTGATTTGGTTAACTAGAAGTATACTTACCTGAAAGGCTAAAAGATTAGCATAACCTGTAAAAGAAAGAAGTTATCCTATAATTTGTAGCATGTTATACTTACCTGTGTAATTTGTATTTATTGCTGTTTTACCTTTTCTTCATTAAATTCGTCCAAAAACGACACTCTGCCTGTTCCTTGGGGAAGATAATGAGGAAACGAGTTTAACTTGCTGTTTCATGCTAGATGAGAACAGTACAGTAAAATGGCTACCCCTCAGCAGATGACGGCGCAGGATATTCCAGTTGATGCAATGACAAAGATGCAAGGTTAGCGTAGTCTAGGTGTGGCCTGGAACATGACAGAGGACAAGTTTGCCTTCAACATTCCTGAGTCACAGAAACCCTTTACGCGCAGAGGTGTTTTGTCAACGATAAATAGCCTGTTTGATCCATTGGGCTTTCTGGCGCCGGTGACAGTCCAAGGCAGACTCCTCCTACGAATGGCAGAGATGGCAGAATTCTCTGCAAGAGTTGAACGAGTTGACCATCCCACTCACCTATGCTTCGTTTCCACTAACAAGGGCCAAGACAACAGAATTGTGCATATTCTCCGACGCCTCAGTGAAAGCCATCGCAGCAGTAGCTTACCTTAAGGTGGAATCTGAAGAAGGTCTCCAAGATGTCAGTTTCGTCTTTGGCAAGGCCAAACTCGCACCTCTAACAGAACTCACCATCCCTAGATTAGAGCTCTGCGCAGCAGTGTTGGCCATAGAGATTGCAGACCAAGTCAGAGAGGACATCGGTCAGGAACTGGACAGGATAACATTCTTCACTGACAGTAAGGTGGTGTTGGGATACATAAACAACACATCCCGGCGGTTCTATGTTTTTGTCAGTAACCGCGTGCAAAGAATCCGACAATCAAGTCACCCAAGTCAGTGGAGATATGTGCACACCGTAAACAACCCAGCCGACCATGCCACAAGGTGCTTGTCTGCAAACCAGCTGAAAACTTCCAGTTGGCTGACTGGACCAATGTTTTTGCTGAACCCTGAGAATTCAACATCGGACACTCACTTCAAACTGATTGATCCAGACTCAGATGTAGAGCTTCGTCCTGAGGTCACAACTTTCCTGACCAAAGTCCCAGGAACACAGCTGGACACAGAGCGCTTTGAAAGATTTTCATCTTGGAGCAGACTCACAAGAGCCGTAGCACGGCTGAAGCATGTTGCACAGAGTTTTCATAAGCCATTGCAAGATCCACAATGTGTTGGCTGGCATTTCTGTGGAAAAGGCATGACAAGTACAGAACTCACAACAGCAGAACATGTCATCATCAAGGCTGTGCAGCATGAGGTGTATGCAGAAGAAATTAAGTGCATTCAGCAGAGTCAAGTCTTACCTTCACACAGTCCGCTGAAGAAACTCCACCCTGTAATGAACGAAGGAGGTCTGTTATGTGTAGGAGGCCACATCACTCACTCAGACTTACCTGTAGATGAGACTCACCCTATCCTGATTCCTGGTAGGCACCATGTTGCCGCATTGCTCGTCCGTCACCACCATGAAAGAGTCCAACATCAAGGAAGGCACTTTACAGAGGGCGCCGTGCGTGCAAGTGGCCTATGGATAATAGGAGCTAAAAGAACCATCAACAGTCTTATCTTCAAGTGTGTGACATGCAGGAAACTGCGTGGCAAATTGGAACAGCAGCAAATGGCAGACCTACCCCAAGAGCGCCTGCGACAAGAACCTCCATTCACTTACGTAGGCCTAGACGTCTTCGGTCCGTGGGAGGTCGTTACTCGCCGAACGAGAGGAGGCAATTCCAACAGCAAGAGATGGGCAGTATTGTTCACATGCATGTCCACAAGGGCTGTTCACATAGAGGCGATTGAGTCCATGAGCGCTTCGAGCTGTATAAATGCCCTTCGCAGATTCTTCTCAGTCAGAGGACCTGTGAAACAGTTACGGTCAGACCGTGGGACCAATTTTGTTGGGGCCAACACACAGTTGAAGTTCGGAACGGGTCCTGAAGAAGACAGTGTAGAGAACTACCTTCGCACCCAAAGGTGTACTTGGATCTTTAACCCCCCACACGCCTCTAACATGGGCGGAAGTTGGGAGCGTATGATCAGAACGGCCCGACGCATCCTTGATTCAATGTTACTCCAAGCTGGAAAGTCAAAGGTCACTCATGAGGTGTTGTGCACCCTAATGTCAGAGGTCATGGCCATTATCAACTCTAGGCCGCTCATTCCAGTTTCCTCAGATCCCGAGGCACCTCTGATACTTACCCCAGCCATGCTGCTTACGCAGAAGATTGGCGCTTCACCTGTTCCGCCAGGAGACTTTGCAGAAGCTGACGTCCTGAAACATCAGTGGAAGAGAGTTCAGGCTTTGGCAGAGACTTTCTGGGCCAGGTGGAGGCAAGAGTACTTGAGCACGCTTCAGGCAAGACAGAAGTGGCACGCCAAGAAGCCGAACCTCAAGGAAGGAGACGTAGTGCTGTTAAAGGACAAACAAGCCAGAAGAAATGAGTGGACAAAGGGAAGGGTTATGAAGGCCATCCCAAGCGCCGATGGACTAGTGAGGAAAGTGGAAGTGAAAGTCGCGTCCCACCAGCCCCCCAAGACTTACCTGAGACCTGTCTCCGAAGTGGTCTTACTACTGGAGTCAGAGGTGGTTTAGGTTTAGGTGTGGCACTCTAAAGGTGCCAGGCGGGGAGTGTAATGTAATGGGAAGGGAAACTTGTATTTTGTAAAAAGGAATCTTAAGTTGAAGACTTTGTTATTTGACCTGTGACCTCTAGTTCCTGTTAAGGTAAAAAGAAGGCAGCCATTTTAGTTTAACTAGAAAGAGAAGAGGTACATGTAATGACACAGCAGATGGAAGGGATGTTTGCCCTGCACATCTAATCCTGGGGTTTTCTTGCGGCAAAGCCAGTAAGTTTATTGATAGATCTGTAAGAAAATAGAAAAGAAATGTTAGATATTTTAGGTGACTATTTGATTTGGTTAACTAGAAGTATACTTACCTGAAAGGCTAAAAGATTAGCATAACCTATAAAAGAAAGAAGTTATCCTATAATTTGTAGCATGTTATACTTACCTGTGTAATTTGTATTTATTGCAGTTTTACCTTTTCTTCATTAAATTCGTCCAAAAACGACACTCTGCCTGTTCCTTGGGGAAGATAATGAGGAAATGAGTTTAACTTGCTGTTTCATGCTAGATGAGAACAGTACAGACGCTTAGAACTCACGTTAAGCCGATGGTAGCACACTGAATGCGAATGCGCAATTTGATGCAGGCAAAAGTATTGACTGTTACTAACGAAGGTTTTATAGCAATATTATAAATGTGGCGACAGAATAGCCTAGAACTTGGGTAAGCCTTGCGTTTAGTAGCCTAATTGCGGTGATAGCCAAAACTAATGTGAATCACGAACTTTCCGCCAACCAAAGAAAGTAAATGTGATTAGTAGGCCTACCTGCGTTAGCCAAATAAAGGACGGGACTGCACCCTTCACAAACCGTTAAATAAAGTTTATTAGTTTTACAGTTGACTACAGATGACAGTTCACCATCAGTCCACACAAACAATTCTGGTTTCCTTGCACTAGCCATTTCGTCGTAGCCTATTCTGTCTGTTTGTAAAGCGCAAGTTTTGGTCAATTTCTGTAAAGAAACAGTGCCACCAATAGGCCTGGGGTATGAAGTAACGTGTTGAGTCGTGTTGAGATGGATCCGTTTGGACACAAATACTCTTGATACGGTTCCAGGGAAGACGGAGGAAAAAAAGATCGGTTTGGTACGTGTGGACTAGGCCTTAGTGTGTGTGTGTGTGTGTGTGTGTGTATGTGCGTGCGTGCGTGCGTGCGTGCGTGCGTGTGTGTGTGTGTGTGTGTGTGTTTACTTTCTCAGGTATGGGAGTGGAATTTGCTCTAGCTATCTTTTAATCTGGTTTGCCAGGAACTAGAGCAAACGCAAAACGTTCCTTTGATATCTGCTCAAGCATGTTTGTTTGTGTCAAGCGTTTGCGTGCTTGGAGGATTACATCGTTTCTTTTCTTTCTTTTCCTATTTCTCCACCAAAAAGTCCCTCGGAGGGATTGTCTTGGCATTGCATTGCCTTTCTTTGCCCTGCAGCAGTGTGTCTATGTGTGTGTGAGTCTGCATGCTTGTTTGTGTATGTGGATCTACTCTGTGTGTGTGTGTGTGTGTGTGTGTTAGCATGTGGCACATGTGGGTGTATGAGTGAGGGGGAAGAGGACTTTAACTTGTCTTTTGGAGGAGGGCAGTGTATAGAATCTCACAATTAGCCTCTGGGGGGGGGGGGGGGGGGGTTGGAGTTTGGGTTTGCTTCTGTGAGTAAATAGGGATGCCCAGATTACAGAGATTGCAGAGTCTCTGACACTGCAAGCATGTTTGGTCTCTCACATGCTGGGTGGGATTCAGGTAACTACTGGAACATTTCAACACATTGTCGTGTGTGTGTGTGTGTGTGTGTGTGTGTGTGTGTGTGTTTCCGTGGAGTTTCCTCTGAACTCTCCTATTACTTCTCCGCTACTTCATGAGTCATGCTTGCTTGTGTGTGTATGTGGGGCTTTGTGTGTATGTGTGTGTGAATGTATATTTGTGTGTGTGAGAGTGTATGTGTGTGTGAGTGCTTGCTCGTGTGTATATGTGGGGTTTTGTGTGTATGTGTGTAAGTGCATGCTTTTGTGTGTATGCGGGGTTTTGTGTGTGTGTGAGTGCTTGCTTGTGTGTGTGTGTGTGTAGGGTTTTCTGTGTATGTGTGAGTGAGTGCTTGCTTGTGTGTGTATGTGGGATTTGTGTGTACTGTATGTGTGTATGTGTGTGTTTGTGTGTGTGTGTGTGTGTGTGCTGCGATGCACCTCGGATCTGTATCTGGCCCACAAGATCTGTAACCTGGCCCAAGCCAGATGAATTTCGCTCCGCCTAGCTCCACTCATCCATCTGCAACCGATCCATTGAAGTGTTGCTTCAGAAGGCTGGACCTAATCAAAAAATGCTTGCATATGATTGAATAAGCCACTTGTCCGTCATCTATTGACGTGCTACTTCAACCACTCTCATCGAAGCCAACCCGTGACGCTGATAACAGTCTCACAGTCGCTTCTACGCTATGTCACATCTATGAAACTCCCGCCCTGCGTCCTGATTGGCTAAACCATAAAGTTGGTTGGAGAAATCACTCTCAATGGAAGAGGTTCCAGATGGATGTGAGTGAAGCTAGGCGGAGCTAAGCGGAACGACATTCATCTGGCTAGGGCCAGGTTACAAGACCTGCCCTCGTACGGTGAGACCAAGCCTGACCTGTGGCGGGTTTGGCCCAAGTGTGATTCTGAGTCATCTGCAGCTGGTTACTGGTTGTGTCATACTCAACCTATCACACACACTCTCTCTCTCTCTCTCTCTCATCCTCCCCCTCTCTCCCCCTCTGTCTCTCTCCTTCACTCCCTCTTTCCTTCTCTCCCTCTCTCTTCTCTCTCTCTCCCTCTCTTCCTCCCTCTCTCTCCCCCTCTGTCTCTCTTCTTCACTCCCTCTTTCCTTCTCTCCCTCACCGTCCCTCTCTCTCCCTCACTCTCTCTCCCTCTCTTCATCCCTCTCTCTCCCCCTCTGTCTCTCTCCTCCACTCCCTCTTTCCTTCTCTCCCTCTCTCTTCTCTCTCTCTCCCTCTCTTCATCCCCCTCTCTCCCCCTCTGTCTCTCTCCTTCACTCCCTCTTTCCTTCTCTCCCTCACCGTCCCTCTCTCTTCTCTCTCTCTCTCTCTCCCTCTTTCTCTCTGCAGCACCTCTGCGGTTTCATCCTGCTGCAGAATCTGCTCTAATTGCTTTTAAAACGCCGTCTGTGAACCGCCCTAGTAAAAGCGGGCCAATTAGCACTGACCCCAGAAACAGTGTGTGTGAATAATGGGTGTATATTGATGGTGCGTGTCTTGTGTGTACTGTATGTATGGTGTTGTGTATGTGTGTGTGTGTGTGTGTGTGTGTGTCCATGCCATGGGTGTCATGTTGGTGAGTATGTGTGTGTGTGTGTGTGTGTGTGGGTAATGTGTTTCTCGTTCCTCTCTTTCCTTTGGCTAATGACGCGGGGCTAATTAGTGGCTTTAATGACCTGATACCCGACCGCCAAGTCTGATCCGTTAGCCCGAGTCAATCTCCAGTGCCGTGAAGCCAACCTGAGATATTATCCTGTGTGTGTGTGTGTGTGTGTGTGTGTTTGCTCAGGGGCATGTGAGCTAAATTATTGTCCATTGGAAGCTGTTTTGCAATGGGAGTGAGTTTGTGTGTGTGTGTGTGATGGGAGTGCGTGTGTGTGAGGAGAGTGTGTGTGTGTGTGTGTGTGTGTGTGTGTGTGTGTGTGTGTGTGTGTGATGGGAGTGCGTGCAGTAGCAGTTAGATACCTCTTTAATCTTCATTTGTGTGGAGGTAGGGGTAGGCCGCTATGCATCACCGGTTACCTTAGAAAGGAGGATACACACACCCAGTAGTTCACACACACACACACACGCGCGAAATGAGATACACCCATTAGGTTTTCATTGTGTGAATACCCATGAATAGTGAATACTGTACGTAAGTGTGCGTTTAGGCATTTCATTGGTTTAGGCATTTCATTTTCATCTGTAGAGCTTTGACTATATGTTTAGGTGAGTATATTTAGCATGCAGCTGCATGAGAGTGCGTATTGGTGTGCGTGTGTGTATGTGTGAGTACATGTGTGCATACGTGTGTGTGTGTGCATGTGTGCGTGCTGTGTTTCCTCATTAGAAAGTTTGTGTGTGTGCGTGTGTGCGTGTGTGTGTGTGTGTGTGTGTATGTGTTATTGACTGTGGTTTTGCTGTGATGTGCCAAGTGTTCTACACTTATAAAGGTGCAAATGTAGACAAACATGCTCAAAACGATACCCCCACATTTTTCTCAGGATGACTCGAATGCACCCCTCACAAAGAACTTTATGCATTACATCTGAAATTTGGAATCTAGAAAGTAAAAAGAAAAAGAAAAAGTTCTCGTCAAGCAGAAAGCATAAAGGAAAAATGATCCACAGTTGCATGAAAAGTTGATTCAATTCAAAACATGGCTTCTGGGTTGAATGCTTCACAAATCACAACACACCAACCTTGCTCCAGCTGCGAGGTCACAACACATGATTGCCACGATGTATTCACAACGTACCACATGATTGGCACAATGTAGTCACATGTCAACTTTTGGCGGTAGAAGGGTTGGAATATGTGTAGACGACTGCCATGTTTGCGTTACGAACTAAACCCATACATTTCTATAGGAGATTCTTTGAGTGCTGTGTTTCCTCATTAGAAAGTTTGTGTGTGTGTGTGTGTGCATGTGTGTGTGTGTGTGTGTGTGTGTGTGTGTGTGTATGTGTTATTGACTGTGGTTTTGCTGTGACCATGTGCCAAGTGTTCTACACTTATAAAGGTGCAAATGTAGACAAACATGCTCAAAACGATACCCCCACATTTTTCTCAGGATGACTCGAATGCACCCCTCGCAAAGAACTTTATGCATTACATCTGAAATTTGGAATCTGGAAAGTAAAAAGAAAAAGAAAAAGTTCTTGTCAAGCAGAGAAGTGAGGTTTGGAAACCAGAACTCATTATTCAGAGTCGTGACATTAAAAGACGCCTTTTCAACCGGCTGACGTGAAATGAGCCGATTATTCTGCAGCCATCAACCTCTCCCCTCTCACACTGACACGAGCTGTCAACCTGGCTTCTTTGACATAAAGGCACAAGTTAATTGAGACTGAGAGGTGCATACACGAAGCATACGCTGCATGGCCTGGAAATACTGGTTAAAAATAACCCTGGCTAGGCCCAACCACAAGATGTACTAACAGGTTTAACAAAAAACTTTTGTTATTAACTATACCAGTGTAATAAAAGATGTAATAAAAAGAAAAAAAACTGTCATAAAAAGTGTCAGTAAAAAAAAAGTCTTTCTCTCCTATAATGAAAGATAATATTTATGGTTGTTTTTTTTCTTCTTCTTCGCTGACATTAAAGAGCAAGCTGTCGGCAGTTTTCTTCTTCTTAATTTGGCGGAATGAGATGTTGAAGGGTGGGTAATAGCCCTCCAGAGGCAAGGCTTTATGAGAGGAGAGAGGAGAGAGGAGAGGAGAGGAGAAGACTGTAATTACGGTCGACAACTGGCCTCCTATCAAAAGCGTAATAAGCAACTTCAAACGCAGAGTGCTGAGACAAGACCGTCAGGCAAAGATAACCGCTGTTAGGCTTTAAACCTTTGGATAGGCTGCACCTCTTACATACACACACACACACACACACACACACACAGACACACACACACACAGTCTGAGAAAATATAGTTCACACACACATCCTGTCTAGCCTACTCACCACTTACTACCCCCCCCTCCCAAACACACACACACTTACACAGACACTCACACACCTGAAATCCATATGCTCTTAAGCCTCGTCCAATAAAAAACACTATTGTTGGCCATTCGTCATCCCCCTGCTGCCCATGGGCTCAGACTGATGTAACATTTATTTGGGTCAGGTGTTCATTACACGCCTCTGCCTGAGTACTTCAAACCCTCATCTGTACCCTTCAGCGCGCTAATCGATGCCCTGATGCAAACGCGTGGGCCTGGGACGCAGACTCCCACCAATCAATGCTACTGCTGACGATGGAGCATTGATCAGCTTCCAGAGAGAACAATGCACCGAGTGGGTGGTGCTCTTCATAAAGGAAAAATGATCCACAGTTGCATGAAAAGTTGATTCAATTCAAAACATTGCTTCTGGGTTGAATGCTTCACAAATCACAACACACCAACCTTGCTCCAGCTGCGAGGTCACAACACATGATTGCCACGATGTATTCACAACGTACCACATGATTGGCACAATGTAGTCACATGTCAACTTTTGGCGGTAGAAGGGGTGGAATATGTGTAGATGACTGCCATGTTTGCGTTACGAACTAAACCCATACATTTCTATAGGAGATTCTTTGAGTGCTGTGTTTCCTCATTAGAAAGTTTCTGACGTAACTGAAGCGCTCCATTCGCATAGCGTCTGCTGCAACACGGTCTGCTGCGGCTTCCACTGTAATCAATGGAACTGGCAACACCAGGCGTGATGTGGTACGTACCTTTAAAAAAAATTAGGCTGGTCTTTTAAAATTTTTATGCTCCTCTAACGGAGCGCTTCAGCTGCGGACCCGGTGTAGCCCGGGCCTTTCTACCGGTTTTCTACCAAGCTTCGTATGCGACTGTGAATGCCACGTTACCCACTAATTTTAACGGGAACCTCCGTGAGCTCTGATCACAGGCTCTCACGGAGGTTCCCACTGAAATTAATAGGCAACGCGGTGGACACAGTCGTACACAAAGCTTTGGTGGAAAACCACCCTTAGGCTTGCTGTCACGTCAAAGAAAAGGTGTGCGCATGTCGGGGTCAGAAAGCTTTCCCAAAGTCAAAGTCAAAGTCAAAGTCAGCTTTATTGTCAATTTCTTCACATGTTCCAGACATACAAAGAGATCGAAATTACGTTTCTCACTATCCCACGGTGGAGACAAGACATATTTTACCAATTTTAAGTCCACAGACAAACATAACATTCAAGTAAACAAAAAAGTAAGTAAATAAGTAAATAAGAGGGCACATATAATGAAAAAATAAGAGCAGCAAAATTTGGTTGAAATTGTGCATAGACAGTCAATAAAATAAAATACTAGTGCAAAGTCAGGCCAATAAGAGGCTGAGGTAGTTCTGTTTGACCTAAGTAAGAAATAAAGTGGCATAGTGGTTTCCATCTCATTGAATTGTGTGTGCGTGAATTGACTGAAACGTCAAGGAAGCGTCAAGAAAAATGCTTACTTGTACTAAATTTTTTGCATGTATACACGCTGGGCTTGTCAACCAGATACATGTAGCCGTATATGTCGGGCTAATGAATCTCTGGCAACTTGCTAACGTCGTCTATCCATTCTGTTATCAGCTCAGGATCAGGCAGATAATCGCCATTAGCTAAGACTAATTTATTAGGGTACAGTTTGCGGCCCTTGGGTAACAATGACAGTGACGCACCTTGACAGCTCAACATGCCTGGCATGCTGCACGTGCACCCAACCCAGGCTCTGGATGATTACAAACATTGAAGGAGTCTATAGAAGGGGGGATGTAGAGAAGGATAAATAAAAAAGAAAAGAGGGAGGGAGTGAGGAACGAGAAGAAGACAAAACAGGAACAAACACACCCAGTCGCTAGAGAGAGTGAGAGAAAGCAATAGGAAGGACAGGTAAAGAGAGAGGTAGAGAAAGAAAGGGAAGGAGAGTGGGAATGGGAAAAAGGCAGAGAAAGAGAGGAAGGCAGGTGTAGATGGATAAAACAGGGAAAGTGTAGAAATGAATGAAACAATTGGGAAAGAGATGTGGTGGGAGTTAAAGAGAGATATAAAAGATCAAGGCAAGAAGCACACCCAACCCCAACCATATACAGAGAGAGAGAGAGGGAACCACACCCAACGCCAATCATATACAGAGAGAGAGTGAGAGAGAGAGAGAGAGCAAGAGAGAGAGAGAACCACACCCAACGCCAATCATATACAGAGAGAGAGAAAGAGGTTTAACACCCATTTATTGGATCAGTCCTCAAACCATGGAACCATTAACTTGGTTAGCACACAGGTTTGGATGGGTATTCCCAGACTATGGAATCACTAGCCTGGTAAGCACACAGATTATGGAATCATGACATACTTGATAGACACAACACCATGCAAACATACATAAATACATTCATACATAAAACACCTTACACTTCATATATTAAAAACCACCTGACCACCCCCCCCCCCCACCACCACAACCCCCAGAGATAGAGAGAGAGAGAGAGAGCAGGGGCGTTATAGTGAGTCAGACAGATGTGGTTTCTGATTAAAACACAAAGTTTCTCAAGAGACGGGAGACAGCGCAGCTGTGTAATAGTGATACCACGGAGACAGACTGGAACCAAGTGCTGTGACGATTCTAGATAGATAGATAGATAGATAGATAGATAGATAGATAGAAATTCAAGAAATTCAAGAAAAGGGGAAATTCTCTACAGATTCCTGGAACTGGAGGCTGGGTTGTCAAGGCTAGTTGCTTCCCAGAATAGTCTGAAGATATTTTCTAGAGTAAGGCCATCATTAAACGTTTCAAAACATTGTCGGGAAGAGCTATATTCCATGGAGAAGATCATTCAGGGCTCTTGCAGCTCTCATGGAGACGACAGATGTATTATAAGCTATCTTATCATTATCAATCAGTTTGTCAGTTCATTAGCTAATATTGGTAACCAATAACCACTGATGTCCTATCACTGGAAAAAAACTGGCATAGTAATGTGACGAAGAAGACTCATTGGTCAGATGCCTTATTAGGTATCTTGATGTTAAAGATTGCATCACAACAACCTATAATGCTCGATGACTTCAGAAGGTCCATCAACGTGCTGCATGCAGATGTCTAGTTTCCAGGACTGCTGCAATGGAGCTACTGTCACCCCCTCTCTCCTTATCCCTCTTTCTCCCCCCCTCTCTCTCTCCCTCCCTCCCTCCCCCTGGTTAATATGAGGGATGTGGTTACGCTTCACTTCTCAGTTTTATTAGTGTGAGATGGGAGTCGCCTGGTGTGGAGTTTGGATCAGTAACACCTCACCCTGATGCTCATGCTCATAAGCGCGCACACACACACACACACACACACACCAAGACCTTGAAGGGACAGTTTTATCCTCTCCTGCTTGGATGAGGATGCTGTGACCACCCTTATTGACCTGACTATATATGTGTGTGTGTGTGTGTGTGTGTGTGTGTGTGTGTGTGTCTGTGTTAGTAGTTTGATTGACTCTCTGGTGGCTGGTGATGACACAACTATTTTAAGCAGCTCCTGTGTGTCTATGTATTCAAATCTGAGAGATGCATAATCTCCCATCTCTTTCCACAGTTATTTTTTTTTCTCTGAGCTCATGTGATTGACTGATTCAACACCATCTACACATTCCTAACAGCCTATGCATTTCCAATACTGATTCAACACTCTCTACACATTCCTAACAGCCTATGCATTTCCAGGTTATGCTAAATTCCAGTGGTGGTAACATACCCCACTGCTGCAGCCACTCGTGTCATAGCTGAGATGATTAGTACACAGTGTCATTTCAGTGAATCCTGATAGAGAGTTCCATCATTGCATTCAGAGAAAGTGGCATGTAATATCTTACTGGTTTGAGCTACTTTCATCACCAGATGGCCCAGACTCGCTGGTATTTACCTTTGAACTGCACACATCTGAGATCAAAATTTTCATTTCCAAAATGTAAAGCACAAATCATCGTAATCAGCATGTGACATTTAGCTGCTTGCCAAAGCAGCAAATTAAGACTTGGCCTTTAATCAGCATCTCTGATTACCCTGTTCAAATCTGTAATAACCCCTTCTTATGAATACACACACACACACACACATAGAGGCACAGATACACATACACACACTGTCTCTCTCATTTTCACTCTGCTCAGATTCATTAGGCTTATCTTCCGAATCTCAGAACTGAGCCAAACATGCCCATTAAGACTGTCGACCTAGATGAACTTAGCAGGGACATTTCAGCAATATGATGCTGTGTTAGTGTGTTCCCAGCCCTGATGAGTTAATTAAGAGTCCCAGATTGCTCTCCAATCTGGTAAGCAGAGTATGTGGAGGAGCTTAACAGGATATCTGATACAACAACAACAAAATTCACCAAACATGGCGATTAGCTGTGACTCATCCTGGACAAACTTGGCTGTTGTTATTCGGGCTGGATCGCTTGGTGGAACGTCTGAGTCAAAGCAGTAAGGCATGGATCACATTGACTAGCGGCAAGCGGCAGATTTCCTATAAGCAAGGATACATAAAACACCTTACACTTCATATATTAAAAACCACCTGACCACCCCCCCCCCCACCACCACCACCCCCAGAGAGAGAGAGAGAGAGAGCAGGGGCGTTATAGTGAGTCAGACAGATGTGGTTTCTGATTAAAACACAAAGTTTCTCAAGAGACGGGAGACAGCGCAGCTGTGTAATAGTGAAACCACGGAGACAGACTGAAACCAAGTACTGTGACGATTATAGATAGATAGATAGATAGATAGATAGATAGATACTTTATTTACAAGCGGCAGATTTCCTAGAAGCAAGGATAGAAGAAACAAGACAGAACTTATTGTGGTCTGAGCTTTGCGTTACACTTTACTGCTGTCATTTCGGCTTTATGGTTTTTTGGGCCCCCACCGTCGACTTCAAGGCAGCGCTGCCTGCAAGGCACTAGGGTTAGGCAAGGGTTAGGGTTAGGGTTAGGTGCCTTGAAGTCAACGGTGGCAGCGCTACCTTGAAGTAGACAGTGGCCCAAAAGGCCATCAAGCCCGCTTCGTTATTTCCCGTGTGATCCCTGCCTATAACCTACAGTCACTGACCTGCATGCCTGCAACAACACAGTTGGAAAACACAGATCCTTCAGCAACGAACCTCCATTTAAAAAGGCGATGCATGTCTGGACTTAAGTTCTTATACATGTGCTTCTCTTTTGGGGAAGGAGTGGGGAAGGAGGTGTAGAGCAGGGTTTTTTTTTTCTCTCTCTGTCTGGCTGTGTGTGTGTGTGTCTGTGTGTGTGTGTAAGAAGTTCTAAAAATGCCACTTCCAAGTGAATCCAGGAGAGGGTCAAAACTTCACTCATCTCAGATAACCTACATAACCCCAATCACCCGATCAAGGCGCTTGTCATGTACAACAGCAGACATGACAGGACAGCTCCACAGTGTAAAGGGGGTCATTAGTGTCATCAGGACCTTTTAGGATGTTCCTTCAAACATGAATCATCCACGAGTTCAGGGGCCCATGGGATAGAGGAGGTCCTCCTGTGAGGGATTAACGTAGATGATCAAAGCCTTAGGTGGCCTAATGGAAGTGTAAGCCTGTGGTTAAAATAAGACATCCAATTTAAGAAGGCCTTTCGTAACGCTTTCAAATAAGGTGTGTTACCTAACCATTTACGTAAGGGATAAGAATGCTGGTCATTATCGGGAAATAGGTCCCGACAGGGCGAACCGGACCCCGACGCACAGCGCAGGTCTCGTTCCGCCCTGAAGGGACCTATTTCCTGATAATGACCGGCGTTCTATACATTATGCCGCTTATTACACGGCTACTTGCCAAAACAAAACAATAAATTCTGTTTTAACTAATCAGAAGAATCTCTCCCATAGTTACAATGGTTAAACGGAATGCTTATCCAAGCTGCCACCATCTTGTAAAGACCTAATGAACAGGCAGGTGATACATCCTTGTGTGGCCAGAATATTTCCTAAAATATTAAAATTAATTTACAATAAAATTGTTTACAATAAAAAAATTGGTAACACTTTATAATAACTACACACAATTCATCATTTATTAGGCCTTTGTTACTTATTAGTTAATGGTTTGTTCATCATTAGTAATTTCTAATTTATCATCAGTAAAGCATTTGTTCACACAGTTATAAATAGTTTGTTCATAGTAAATAAGCCTATATCTTAAATATGTTTATACATTATTGTTAATACTTAATAAATGATGCAATAATATGTTTTTTATTAAGTGATATTTAAATTATTTAACAGTACACATGCACTAATGATTAGTTAGGATGAGGATACATATTTTATAAACAACTTTCTAATACTATAATTAATAATTAACTCAGGAGTTACAAGTGGTTAGTTAATTATATTTTGTGAGCTCATCTAAAGTGAGGACGTTTTATGCCTTGCAACACATTTACAAATGAGTTATAAAGTTTACACTTGCATTTATTCATTTAGCCAACAGATTCACCCAAAGCGACTTACACATGTCAGTGAAATTAAAGTGCAAGGTGGACGCCGGGGTTTGAACCCCCAACTTTATGGGTTACTGCATGTTAACCCGGCTCCCTATCCACTACACTACCTCTGCCCAGTGGTATTACAACAGTCAATTCAAAAATATAATATAGATATGCGTGTTTACTATGAACAAACCATTTTTACCTGTGTGTAAACATGATTTACAGATGAGAATTAATGTAGGAATAATGCTTTACAAATGAAGAATACAGCATTTAATAATAGTTTATGTTTAATAACAGTGTGTAGTAGAAGAAAACAGAAACTCTTGCATAGTTGTAGGGGTTTCTATCTGGGCTAAGGTAGTGTAGTGGATAAGGAGCTGGACTAGCATTCAGTAGCTTGAAAAGTTGGGGGTTCGATTCCCGGCCTTCACTGTTATGTCAATGGCCTTCAATTTAATTGACACGTGTACGTCGCTTGTCTGCTAAATGAATGAATGTGAATGTAATCTTTACAACTCATTTGAAAATGTGTTGCAAGGCATAGAAAGCCCTCACTTTAGATAAGCTCACAAAATATCATTGACTAACCACTTGTAACCCCTGAGTTAATAATGAATTATAGTATTAGGAAGTGGTTTATAAAATATGTATCCTCACCCTAACTAATCATTAGTGCATGTGTATATTGCATAATTTATTAAGTATTAACAATAATTCATAAACATATTTTAGATATAGGCTTATTTACTATGAACAAACTATTTATAACTGTGTGTACAAATACTTTATTTATGAGAATTAACATAGGAACAATGCTTTACAAATGATGAACAAAGCATTTTGTAATAGTTTGCAACTGGTTTATAATAAGAAAATGATTTCATTATAAGTGGTTGTTTCATTACTTATTAAGTATAAATTATGTACTTACAAACATATTTTTTGGATAGGCTTATTTACTATGAACAAACCATTTATAATTGTGTGAACAAATGCTTTACTGATGATAAATTATGTATGAACAAGAAATTACTAATGATGAACAAACCATTAACTAATAAGTAACAAAGGCTTAATAAATGATGAATTGTGTGTAGTTATTATAAAGTGTTACCAAAAAATTTAAACAACAATAATTGATTGTTCATTATACAGTACTTCAGATGTTTACAGTACCTCATGGCTGCTTTCATGAGAGGCAAAAGTGTTTGTGAATGAGAAGTCAAAAGCTCTTCAGGTCTGGCTTTCAATTGGTTGTCACCAATATTTTACAGTAGTACAAGCATTTGGTTATTCTCCAAAAACTTTTTATCATGCATAACCATGCTACACTTCAGGCAGATATAATGGCAAGGCAAGGCAAGTTTATTAGCACATGTCATACACAGGGGTAATCCAAAGCACTTTACATAAACAAAAGCAAAGCACTTTACATAAACAAAAGCAAAGAGTCATACCTCCAGTTAGGCTGTTGTATTAGACCAGCTACCACAAAGAAAATCCTGAAAATCCTTGACCATCAGACAGTCTCTACAAAAAACAGGTTATTAGTTCTATGACAAAACCTTGGGGGTGGGGTTATTTGGTGATTATTAATCGTGTTGCAAAAAATTAAATCTAACCAAGTGTTATTAATCTTATATTAAGATTAAAAAATCTATTTGGTATTGTTTTTAGTATGAAAAGACTTACCTAGCGCCCTCTCAAAAGAACATTTTGACTTAATTTAAGAAGACTTTTACTTATTTTAAGGAGTCTTATCAAGACAAATTTGTTCAACGCACTGGCAGACAAATTTGCTTGTTTTTAGGACACATTTGCTTAACGCACTGGCAGACAAATTTGCTTGTTTTCAGGGTTAGATGTCTTAAAATAAGTCAAACTTTTTTTAAATCAAGTCAAATGTTTTCACAAGAAAGCGCTAGGTAAGTCTCTTTATACTGAAAACAATACCAACTAGTTTTTTTTATCTTGATATAAGATTAATAACACTTGGTGAGATTTTGTTAGATAAGCAGTTTTTGCAGTGTACCGTTTACCACAGCCACTTTTGATTTTGAAACTATACCGTCATCCCCTCTCGTCACTGATTGGCCTGACCTTTTTCGTGAACTATGGGGTTCCAGACAAGTATCTCCCTGAAAGGAGATCTAGGTGGGCGTGGCCAGGCTACATTAGATTGCCCTTGTGTATGAAATCTACTATGTAGACAAACTTGCCTCGCCTTAAAGGCGAAGTCAGCGATTGCACATTACGTTACGTTTGTGTTTAGAAATTAAAATGTCTTATCAGAAGCTTTTGTCCAAAACAACATTATATTTAAATCAAGGACCGAACAAAACACACCAGGGGGGGTATTCAGAAATAATTTTAAGGCTAAAAGTAACTGGCGAATTTAGGAGAAATTCCTAAAAGTAATGGGTGTGTCACTCGTAACTTAGGACTCCTCCTTATTTTGACTAAGAGTAATTCACAAAGCATTTTAGCCTTAAAAGTTGCACCTAAGGCTGGGACAGCTTAAAAGTTGAGAGGACTCCTAACTCACTAAGATCTATTCACAAACAATCCTAAACCGCTTTTTGTGACATTTCACTTTGCGATGTTTTAAAATGCACATGCGGTTACAGGAGCTCTCAATCGCTAGGGAATAATTGTGCTTTGTAACTACCCAGATAGCAAAATCAGATTGGCAGATAGCAATCCGCCGGGGGACCACCATCTCTTAAAATTTAACTTGTGACGAACATTAAGAAAAGCTAATAAAATGATATATGGAGTATAACTGAACAAATGAAAAAGATTTTAGACCAATAATGGCAAAATATTGGGGAAATTTTCTGCAGCCCGCCAGCGGACCGACAGAGAACCGATAAGCAAAATGCCAGCAGACCGCCAGCTATGCCCCCAATGGACCGACAGTGGTCCACCAGCCTCTTGCTATCTGGGTAAGGAATGCAATAACGGCACCAACAACAACCAAAACCATTCATTGCATGTAAACTAAATGTAAATTTTCGTTGTAAATCAAATTAAATTGTTTCTGCTCTTTGCAAACATATGTGTCTCCATACAGATTAATTTAACACATGTTGCAAAGCTACTGCATCAATCCGTAGTGTATTTCATTATGCTACTAGGCTATAAGCTTTGTACTCTTTATTCATTTAGGCTATTTATTCATCATCTTACATCCGTCGCAGTAGGCCTACTTGTGTAGCGTCATTGTCATTTTTCCTTAGGCTACTAAGAGTAGGTCGGTGAGGCTTTTTGAATAGGTTTTAAGAGAAAACTCCCAGCTAAAAACATTTAGTGTGGTTTAAGAGTACTCCTAGCGACGATAAAATGCTTTGTGAATACAGTCTCATAGAGGTACCTCACCCCTCCCTTCAGTATTCCCAGAGAAACTCCACACAGTGTTTTCATTTTTGTTTGAAGGTCAGTCTGCCCCCATTTGTTTGTTTGCCTGGGCTGCCTACAGAGACCAGGTTTTCTTTTACAGTGTACTCCTGGGATGTGCAGCTACTGTAGCAGATCATGAGGAGATGTTTCCTGAATGTTATGGGCTTGAAATCACATAGGATTGCTGACTGCACCTTTAACTGCATTTCCACAATTAACTTGTCTCTTCATTTATTCCAGTATTCATATAATTGATGTCATTTGAGAACATACCATTATTTTGACATACAAAGAATCGCTTCTCGCTGCAGATTATATTTGTCCACTTCGGCTCTCCACTCCTGAATACAACACATCTCCAATTTATTCCTTGTGGTGGATTAATCCATTTCATAAATGTAGTTTCTCCATTATCCAAGGTCCACGACCAGCAGCCCAATCCAGATGTTGTAAGTGGGGGTTCCTACAGCCTGGCGGAGGAGTTCCTGTTCTTCATCATTGGGCACTGAAGCCAAGTCTGAGTATTTTGACCGGCAGTAAGCTTGGGCCTTATCCCAGGTCAGCGGGAGATTCACATAGTGGTACTCACGAATTGCGCTGCAGTCAAGTGCCCAGAAACCTGAAACAGTTAAATGAGATTTTGCTAATTTGTAATGAACCTAAATTATAAGATGAACATTACATTAAGTGGTGATTAACCGGGGCCAACAGGGTCCATGGTTGAAGTGTTGAACGTACCTGCAGTTTACCAAACCAAATTTCACATTTTTAGGTTAAAGGAACACGCCACCCAAAATCAGTAGTAATATATGTTCTTACCTTAACTTTCACGAGTTGAGTCATACCTCTCCCGTGCCAGTAGGTGCACTCAAACGCTCTGTCGCGCGGCGCGAATGTGTTAGCATGTTGCTATGCTAGCAGGCTCTGCCGTGGCCATAGAGAGAGGAACATAGCAGTAATCAAACACCTCCATTTTTTCCCTACTTAAATACAGTTGCACGAGTAGTTGATAAAAATGTGTACGTCACACAACATGAAACGTGGCGATTTTCAAAGCGAATAAACAGGAGAACTACAATGTGTGGCGCAATAGCACTTGGGAGTACTTTGACCTGGTAATATTATTAACACCTAATTGTAGATCCTATCCACCACAGAGTTTAGAATCCATGCTGGATCGACCCTCAGCCTCTCCCTCCCCTCTGAGCGAGAGAGAGGCACACACACTAGAGATGCGCTGATGGGCTATTATTTTAACCATAACTGCATAGCAAAACTTATCATCCATCAGCCATCCATCAGCACCAAAGTTTGTTGACCAATTTTCAAAACTGCACCCGCCCACCATCCGTTGGTTGTTTTAATGTAGGCTATATGGGTGATGCAGTGCTGCTGACGTGAAGCTAGAAAGCCCTTGCCTGTTCTAGAAAGACTGATCTAATGCAGCAAATATATTAAAAGGCTGAAGTCGTACATTGGCTAGGCCTATCCCCAGAATATCAGGAGCAAACTCAGTCTCTGTTGCGCAAAACAGTCTCCAAATAAAACGCACATCGGCCTGTTGCCTATTCTGCCATGCCGCTTGTGACAATATATCGTCCAAAATGCTTGATTGCATTGCATTCTCCAAATTTTTAGCTAAATTTTCATGTACCACATCAGCATTTTTGTTCAGTGAATCTTTTGTAAATTGTTTCAGGAGTCATCAGGAGTCATCAGGAATTCACATGAGTTCATAGTCTGTCATTTGTGACCTCATACATGAACAGCACATCACCTAAAGCATTAGGTATGGTGGGCATATCACTATGAATTATGACTTATTAAGCATGATCATGAAGTAATGCATAAATCATACATTAATTAATGCATGAATTCATGATAAAGTACCCTTACCGTAAAGTGTTACCAAAGTCATTGTTTGAGTTGTCATTTGGTCTATTGCTTCCCATCACCTTGCTGAGTCATTCTTTCTTCACCACTCCATCATTCTTTCTTCTCTCCTAGATCCATGATGAGGACACACCTAACCTCACCTTGAAGTTTGAAATGTATTTGTCAGAGGAGAAAGATGTGAATATCGATGTGAAAATGTGAATACCGTCTCCATGTAAATGTATATTTGATATGTAATTTAAGAGCCTTTGTTCTGGTTGGACATTTAAGGAAACTGACAAGACTTGCCTCGTTGAACTTATCTGCTTCTCAGAGCTCCCACCATGTGTGTAGTGTCGGTGCCAGGTATGCTCTACTTTGGACTTATAGCCTATTTTGAATTGCTTGCTATATTGCAGCTCAATGCTTTATTTTGACTAGCTTTCTGATTGTGTTCTCGAACACTGATTGATTGCAGTGTGTTTCAGGCTTCCAGTTCCAGTGATTATTCCAGGCATTACAATAAATTGTAATGGCTGGAATTAAATCACATCCAGCAACCATCTCCTCACCAACCGCTAGCTGCCCATTCACTGTACACTGAGTAGTCTCTGTAGGGAGCCCAGGCTCCGAAAACTGGAAATAAACAAACTGGGGGCAGCCTGTCTGCCAAACAAAAAGCGAAACCCTGTGAGGAGTTTCTCTGGGAATACTGAAGGGAGGGGTGAGCCTCGCTGGTGTCTTTTGTTGGGTCCTTGGTACAATATATGTATTGAATTGAGTCTGAATGAAATTTGTCTTGTCTAGGTGCTTACTGTAAGTCTTACATGTCAATGACAGTTACATCTTAGGAGGAATGAATGCAATTATTTTTTAGTCAGTACATTTAGTCTTATCAGTTTTTTTTCTAATACCAGAAAAAAATAGAAAGAAATGGAACAGACATAGCAAAAATGCTAATTTTGAGAACTATATTTTGCATTTTGTTGCCTAGTGTGTTATGATTGATTGAAATCACACAGTGATTTGACGACAGGATGTGTTGTTTGAAGGCAAGATTTGCTTTTGGTGCATGTTTTAAGTGTTTTGAGAGAGTAACAGCCTAGCGTTTAGCAAGCAAAATGTGTCATTTTGGCCAGAGTGCTTTTGTTCAGACACGAGTGTTACCTGTTTTGAGAATGTGATGTCAGAGTTGACACAATCATCGAAACAATCAAGAAAAATTGTAGGCTAATGCCTATATTGTAATAAAAAAAATGAACAGTATGGGCTGTGGCTAATGTAAGGTTAATGTAATTGTGCTTACCTTCTGTGGCCCCGTTTACATTTTGACTTACAATTCTGGAGACAGTAATTCTGGTTATCTATTAGGGTGATCTGCTGAGTTAAATATCATTAAGCAAAACATGAGAGTCCAAACAGGCTGGACAAGGTCGTAATGCCAGTTCTGGTCCAGATTGTACAGAAAACGTGTGAGTTGTGATTTTATTCTATGATAAGGATGTGATGTTTGAAACTGACGCCTCAAATCAGCTCAATCAGTGTCGAGCTTTTGAAGCACAAGTGTTTCGAAACATTGCTTCGAAACGTGGTTCAAAATGTCATGTGACCACGGCTAAGTGAATCTTTGGTGCATTTCACCAGTGTCGACAGCAAGCTGGTTCAAAGATTTAGAGCGCGGCACATAGCGCTCTAGAGTCTTTGGTAGCAACCCAACTCCACTGGAAAGACAAACTTTGGCCTATGCCGGTAGGCCTTTTGTCGGGAAAAAAAACTGATCATAAAATGTAACATAAAGGAACGATGGTGTTGTAATGTAGTGGAGTAGAAAGTATAGATAATTGCTGCAAAATGTAACAAAGTAAAAGTCAAAAGTAAACACTAGATTCTAGTTAAGTACAGATATGTGGAAAATGTACTTAAGTATAGTAACAAAGTATTTGTGACTGATATTTAAGGTCTGCTCTCAAGATTCCAGTTGTGGATTTGTCCAGTTGCAAGATTCTGCTAAACTCCCCAGGTCTCCTTCCCATCAATGTTCACAATGCTTACTGATAAGGACATACCCAGGGCGTGTCACAACCTGAGGACTTGTTTAGAGACCGGAGAAACTTGGTCAACTAATGTCAAACACTAACAACTAATGTGATGGAAATAGATTCTTAAAAACAATAACATTGATGATAAAAGAGTCCCAATCCTCATGACAAATAAATATTCTTTTTCATCATTGTGGCTAGTCGTTAGAAACTAAAGCTTGAAAAAGACATTTGTGTGTGTATGTATTTGTCTTGACACCTCAAGATGACATCATTGTATACAGTGTGTGTTTGATGCATGCTGCGTTCCCAGCATCCTCTCTGATTTAAATGCTGTGTGTACACATCCCTACTCTACCAAACGCTTATTTACAATCACATTAAGGCCCTTGCTGTGCATAAGATGACAATAAATCCACACACACGCACACACACACACACACACACACACACACACACACACACACACACACACACACACACACAAACACACACACAGAACAGCATATTGGGTCATAAAGCCTTAAGCTGCTCCCCACTTGTAATGCAAACACAATGAAGTTTCCTGTTTTTTCTTTAATAACTAAATCAATGGCATTTTTTCTTTCTTGCTGAGACAGCATATCCTCTGAGGGGGAGATGAGATGCAAGCCTCACGCAGAGGCAAAAAGGAAGGCCCTGGGGTCGACTTAATCTCTCTTATTTATTTATTTAGCCTGAGTGAGTAAATAAGCATATTGATCCCACGTGCCGGTAAACTTATGGATACAGTGTTGCGTGTAGGACCCGGTGATTAACGGGCGTGTTTGACAAGGTCATAAAAGCTTGCATCGACCGTGTATCCCTGCTCTTAGGCTATCTGCAGGCCCAGGCTAATGGCTTCAGGCCCCTATGCTGTGCTAGACATAAGTCACCCATAAAGGACTGGGGGGGGGGGGGGGGGGGGGGCTGTTGCTACGGCAGCACCCCAAACACTGTCAACATTCCTCTGTGGCCAAGAGAGCATGTGTATTTTTTCATCACTCAGGCACGCCCAGGTCACAGTGGACATCACGTTATATATATACACCCTAAAGCTGTGTGTGTGTGTATGTGTGTGTGTGTGTGCCTAATGATAGGGAGGGTACACCATAAACAATCTATCATAGTGTGCTGAGACAAGGGTATAACCCAACTGCACATGAGCATAAGAGTGTGTTTGCACTGATGCTGGAACAAGATAGAAAGAGAGGAATACAGACAGAGGGAGGGAATGAGGGATAGATAAAGAAAGAAAGAAGTGAAAGAGAAAAGACAGAAGCATGACAATGGCAGTGGTAAACACAATAACAACAGAGAACCCCCACAAACACATGCAAACACACACTCACACAAACACACTAACGTTTTTTTGTGTAATATACAGTTACATTATATAACCACAAAAATAACATACAAACTACACATAATGACTATAATAACATCTATAACCACAATAATAACATACAAACAACACCTGTAAAGACTATAATAGCAAGACTTAAAACCCCTATAATAATTTCAAAACAACACCTATAACAACTATAATAACATCTCTCAGAACTATTGCTTCCTTAGTTTAATGGAGCCTCCTCCTGCAAGCAATAACAGTAACTATGACTAATGAAACAAGCTGTGGTCTGGCAGGAACATTAGCCTACTATTTGCCTGTTAGCAGTTAAAATGCAAGAAACAAACAACACACACACACACACACACACTACTGAATAACCACATTGGAGAAACAGGGAGAGTACATCTAAGGAAAACCCAGAGGGAAATGAGAACACCCACCTACATGCAAATACACACACACACACACACACATCTTCTGAAAAATAAAATTCAAGGACTCTGAACAATGAATGCTCACAATGGAAACTATCAGGAGTTCACAGACTCCTCTGTTCTCTGTGTCCTTTGCTAACGCAAAACTCGATTTATTTTATTCTCAACTTCTCAAACTTTTAGGGTTTTCAAAGACATATAGGAACCCTGATACATCTCATACACCTGTACACACACACACACACACACACACACACAGTGTGTTATACCGTGAGGTTTCCTCCATTACCAAATCTATAATTTCTACCTTAGCCCTGCTCACCCCCAAACACTCATGCCCTCGCACACACACACACACAAACACACACACACACAACAAATCTATGAGAGCACCCCAGCCAGAGGGACTACACACACAAGTGAGAGTGAATTGAGCTTCTTTGAGGCTGCTGTGCCACTGGAGGCTTCTGTTTATGCCACGGATACACACTCAAAGCCAGAACACCAGATGGGTCCCCACACTGTACACGTCCCCCCCCCCCTCTCTCTGTCCTTCGCTCTCTCTTTCTGTCTCTCTGTCACACACTCACACAAAGAGAGAGAGAGCGGGAGAGAGAGAGTGAGGGAGAGAGAGAGATAGGGCCCCACACTGTACACGTCAAGGGAGAGAGAAAGAGGGAGGGAGAAAGAGAGGGAGGGCGGCAAGATGTGGCTTTCCAGCCATTTGCATGCACTCTCTCTCTCTCTCTCTCTATCTGTCTATCTCTCTATCTATCTATCTATCTATCTATCTCTCTCAAATTCAAAGAAGCTTTATTAGCATGACTGTTTGGGTACAGTGTTGCCAAAACCAGTGTTACAGATAACACAGTAGAATCACAGTAGAATCACAAAAGAAAGAAAATGAACCGAGCAATACGGGTAAACATGTGAACACAGAATAAACAATAGCATGTGTGTGTGTGTGTGTGTGCGTGCGCGTGCGCATGCATAGGCAAGTCAGCACTCTCTCTCTTTCTCTTCCTTTGTCTCTCTTTCTATATCTATCTATCTATCTATCTATCTATCTATCTATCTATCTCAATCTATCTCTTTCTCTCACTCTATCTCTCTCGCTATCTCTCTCCCTTTCTTTCTCTCTCTCTCTCCCTCTCTCTCGCTCAACTTGACATACAATGTTGCTTTGCTAACATGGCTGTTGAGATACAGTGTTGCCAAAGCTTAAAACATCCCAGAACAATAAAACATTAAGTCCTTAAATAACATTGAAATACTGAGTTGATCTGAAATTTCTCCCTCTCTCTCTCTTTCTATCTCTCTCTCTCTATCTATCTCTATCTCTCTCTCTTTCTCTCTCTGTATCTCTCTGTCACACACACACACATACACACAGAGCAAGAGAGAGAAAAGAGAGAGATGGAGAGAAACACACACACACAGCTCTGACACGCACACAGGTCTTGGTCAACTGATAGGACATCTATGATACATGTCAATGCAGTATCAATAGCTTACGATATACCAATATGAATACAGAAATATTGACCAGAGAGAAAGCACATGATTTCAGTACACAAACAATTTTATCTGATGTGTTTGAGAAGTTTCACAAAAATCAGCAATGAAGAAAATTAATTTCAACAAAACAATTCCAAGAGAGCTGGATTCCTCTCAGCGTCCCCTCTGGACCTCACAGAAATGCAACAGGATTAGGAAGTGGGTCGGTGACAAACAGAACCAGATTCTGAAGAACTAAACAGAAACAGCTGCACTCTTAAAACGAGTGTGTTGTCCCTATCTAGACACAGAGATGTGTTAAAAAACACTGCAAGTTTTGTTGTTTTCAATGCAAGTTGTGTTATTATTTTCAACACATATTGTGTTACAAATAAAAAAGGAAACAACACAAACTGTGTTGTCCCTATCTGGATACAGAGATGTGTTAAAAACAACGCAAGTTGTGTTCTTTTCAACACATTCATTTTAAGAGTGGATCGCCCTTCTGCCTTATTACCAGCGCGGTGGGGTGTACTTACAAACTACCAGCCGGATCCTAGAAAAAATGACCCGACTAAATGGCTGAATATTTGGTGTCATTTTGTGATTCACTTTCAATTTCATTCACAGTTGTCCGTGTATTTGTTTCCACTGAGTTGTCCCAAACCCGAAATTGGAGAATAGCAAGAGCATTTTCGAATTTACCTAATAAGTAAGCATAAGTACATATACTCTTTAGATCCCGTAAGGGAATTTTGCTCTCTGCATTTAGCCCAATCCTTGAATTAGTGAAACACACTCAGCACACAGTGAGGTGAAGCACACACTAATCCCTACGCAATGCTACAGCAGCGCTCAGGGAGCAGTGAAGGGTTAGATGCCTTGCTCAAGGGCACTTCAGCCATTCCCACTGGTCAGGGTTTGAACCGGCAACCCTCCAGTTACAAGTCCGAAGCCCTAACCAGTAGGCCACGGCTGCCCACAACTTTGTAAGTCTCTAAATTTAGCTTCTGTTATGTTTTGTTATCGAATGTTAGATTAATGATTAATGCTGTTGTCTGAACAATCATCCCCAAGATGCAAAATAAACACATCCACCCATACACACATACAGAAATCAAGGATTAAAGTTCTCCGTAGGACGGATTTCCGTCAATTTGATTTTAGAAATGTCATATTTGAGATCGATGCAGATCCGATGAGAAAAAAAATAGGAGGGGGGGGGACTATCACCTTTGCTTTTCCTTTTTTAAGGCAACTACAAATATTAGGTCCGATGAATTAATGTGTGTGATGTTAAATGTTTAAAGACCTAATAGTGTTCTTGAGAACTTTCTGTGTCTCAATCAGTGACCGCTCAAGAAGATAGCCTACGTCAGCCATGAGTTTCGCTTTGTTTATGTTGTAGCTACACACTTGTCTCGGGCGTTTGCTTAAAAAAAAGAACACGTATGGAGGACTATAACGGTCTAAAAGTTGGATTATAGTGACACATTAGAGACAGCTGATGAGGTTGGCCAATCCGTTTAACTTTTTTGGATATGATAGGCTATTGTGAGCTCTATGTGCAAATTCGAAGTTGTGTTCTTTCCGTGCATCAATGTAGACAATTTCTTACTATCGCAAACTCTTGTCAGGGGAGGTCATTTATTTTGGGTGTCACCTATGACCTATGCCACCCGATGTAGGCTACTATTATTGTTACAGTTTTTAATCAATGCAACTAACATTATGTGTAAAGCGACGCAATATAAACCGTAGCCTATGCAATTTATTATTCCGTCTGTTATGACATGTACAACAATGTTTTTCACAATTTGCGACGGAAGGTTTTGACTGAGCATGTTAGCATAAAAAAAATAATATCACTGTCATCATCGCGAACTGTTGAGTAAGGGGGTCAGTCTGTTTGTGACGCACAGACAGCCTTGTAGCCTATTTTGCTTAGGGACCGTTCGTTATTTATAAACGGGGCCACCGGAGGAAAATAGGGGAGGGTCATGTCTTTTTATTCTTTGTTGAGGGGAGGGTCGCCTAACTTTTTTTTGTCTAGGAGGGGGGGTCACCCATCTTTTGTATGAATGAAAACAGCAAAAAACCAAAGTGGCTTGTTTGATTGTTGATTTCTGTCGCCAGATAACGTTCTCTTTCGTTCCATATCTTTGTCAACATTGAACAATGAAAATAAGGGAGATTTCACGGGTTTCTCACGCAAAATACGGAAAATTTCAACATTCGTCCCCATTAACGTTGGAAGGGTTGGAGCAACAAAGTAGCCTACTTTATTCACGCCTAACAGCCTATATCCATTTGGTCAACTTCATCCAGCCCTAAAAAAGCTAAATTTAACTTTGGTTTACTTGTAGTTTACCGTGTAGCCTAACTTTAAACAGTGTGCATGCTTAACATAAAGCATACTTGCATAGGTGCCAACTCTCACGCATTGGCCGTGAGACACACGCATTTGATTAGTTTCACACGCTCACACGCCACACCCCCGATTTCTCACGCTGAAGTGTCAACCCGGTTGGTCAGATGCCTGAAAAATGAGTTTAGCCTATCTATAGATCTACCTGTTGAGCCACGGCTATGCTTTCAGAGACGGTGAGAGGGTTCAAGAGCACTCCCTGTCTGTGGAATTTTCTAAAATTTCTCTCATTTGCGATGCTACTTCAGAAGCCATCCCAGGCGCATCCCCCCCCCCCCCCCCCGCATTTCCCCGGCTTCAGGTATGCTTTGAGTATTATTGAGTATTTTTCACGTTGAAGTGTCAACCTGGTAGGTCAAATACCTGGCAGATGAGGTTCAACTAAACTAAACCTATACATATATCACACATCATGTGAACGTGCGGAATCTAAGCTTTCCAATGATATTGGTGCCAAGTTGCTGTGATAAATGGTTCGCGAGAGAATTAACATTGAACCGACGTGCAATTTAGGCTAATCATATTTGCATTTACCCATGAAAAAGGAATAGCATGTAGGCTATAGGCTATGGCCATTACAATGACCAATATATTATCTTAAATAAACTAGCTGAATAACACAGGTGACCACTTCTGCATAATTTCATGGAGTGCTGAAATGTACACATTTTTGAAAATTTCTGAACTGTGAAATGTAGCATATGTTTTTGTGGTTGTGAACTTATTGCAATATCACTATAACTATTCCACCTGTGTGTGCATGGTTATAATTCTTAAGTGCAAAATAGCTTAGGCTACAGCACAAATATTTCCATAAAAATAAGCAAGTCTGACCTTTATTTTGAAAGTGCACCTGATTGATGCATTTAAAAGTTAAAATATACAAACATTTCTTAAATTCTTACAAAACACCCACCCACTTTTTAAAATTGTTAGTTTGGACCCCCCCCCCCCCCACACACACACACACACTTTTGCCGTGCGAAATACCAGTGCTGTTTTCAGCATCTGTTTAGTGCTTCATTGTCATTTTCCTTGGATTCTCCCATTTGCGCGTAAATCACTCATAAACTTTTTTTTGTTTTTGTTACACGCATTCTCCCATTCCGCTTCTGTCACACACACAGTGACAAGCGCCAAATCCCCCGCAGTGTTGAAGAGATCAGTCGTCCCCCTCACTTTTGATAAGGTAAAAAGCCTTATAGGTACGCCAAATAAATAATAACCTATAGGTTTACGCTAGGCTATGTAAAACTCCCCATTAACAGCATCACGTGACTAACCACAGCTGCACAATCTCTATTCACTTTGTTGGATATCTGAAGCCAGTTTGTCTACTTAGATACTGTAAATCCTCAAATTATGGCCGGGGTCTTAAGACAAAGTACAGGCCTTTAGGGGCAGGATTGTATTCGAGACAGCCCTTTATTTCTTATGCGAGTTTTATTTTGAGACATGCGTTTCTTGGAGCGGCATACTGGTAGGCCTTCAAAAGCATGACATTTTCGGTTTAGTTTAATATTTAATTTACTTTTGGACTGTTTGATTATATTGTTAAATGTTGGGACTGATGGGCACTGAAATCTGGGGAGGTATTTGATGATCACTATTACGTTCCATGTAGTTGAAAGAGTGTCGGGATTTCAAACAAACCATCCGCTTTCATGCGTTCATTGAATGTCCGCAGTGCTGTAATGGAAACCTTATTGCGTAGCCAAGTAGCCTATTGAGTTATTTTTAAATTATGCATGATTTACTTTTTATTAATTTCGTAGGCTGGCTTTATTTTGTTATATAAAAGGATATCTAAATAACCTGTTAAAATGTACCAGAATTCAGGAAATTGCATCTAGTCCAAAAAAAATTTTCTGGGGGAAGACCCCCATACCCCCCGCTGAAATGTCCAACCCACTTTCACAATGCCTCCGACTCCCATGGTCCTAGTAGTAGGCTAGATCCCTTTGATACCAATGTTCATATAACTCTGGGACCCTGGTCCCAGGGATGGATTACTGCACAGGCCTTCCGGGCCCAGACCCAGGGGCCCAAGGTGTCAGGGGGCCCTGAAGTCCAAGCCTTTGCATGGAATCATTGCCTCAATATCAACAAATCAGGATGTAGGCTCATAATCCGTCATTGCCTGGTCCCTACACCTGAGAACCACTGATGTACGTTTTTTTTACTGTACGGTATAATGCTGAATGAGCCAAACAAAAATTTACGCAGCAAAATTTTGGTTGGCCCCACCAAATCTCACTCCAAGGTTTTTTGAAAACTTGGCAGCCCTGAGTTACTTGTGCTTCATCCACACATCCAGCTCCTAACGTTTTGACAAGCATTTCTACCAATTGACCTTGTTCCTGCCCATCTCTAGCTTTGCTGTCTCGACTCCATCCTTTCTGTTTTTGTTGTTTGCAAAAAAAAAAATATAGTATTTATTGGTAACCAGCAACAAGTGCAATTTGTTCATCGCTAGCAGTGCGTAATTCTGCTTCATAAAGTTGAACAAATACATTTGGTCATAAATAGCCAGTTTATGGTCTACAGTGTAGAGTTGGTAAGTTATGTAGGCCAACTTGGAGTTAATATACAGGGGGAATTCTTTGTCTACTCGTGGCTGAGTAGCCTGGCAGGTGCGCACGTAGACATAGCCTATGGCCGAACACTGCAAGCGCCAAATCGTGCTCCCACGACAACCACGTCGTTAACTTAAATAGGCCTAGGTTAACGTCACTCTGAGTTCGCATTCAAGCAAGCAAAACGATGATTTGAATACATCTGTTTCACTGGAAGGGCAAGGGGTACAACAGGACAACACAGAGACAGGCCAGAATGCAGGACTAATAGAGTATTACAATGGGATATTCTACGGGAAAATATTAAAACGGCAAGACAGCGGGGACAAGTTAAAATGATAACCCCGGAAAAAGTTGTAAGTCCTTGTCGGTCCCTGTGATTATTTGTGAAATTGTGCAAACGGCCTTTTCAATTCATTTGAGAAGGAGTGTAGCAAGCTCCCACATTGACGCTCGTCTGAGAAATTGAGTTTTGAATAATGTTCAGCTTCGGTAGCTTTACAATGACTGAGGAAGCCTAGAGACGAGTCCATAGCAACAAGTTCATGTGTTGAATTTGTTATTACCCAGTGTGCTTTGTTGAATGGTCTCAATGTTTTATTGTTTTATTTCATGTGAATACTTAGAGTAACTTCAAGTAGGCTAATGCAGTTGCAGGAAGTGTGCATTTAGTTTCCATGCTTATTGTGTTTCCACAACAATGTTAGTGAGTAAATCTACTGAAATGGCCACCATCTTGGTGAAGTGAGATGTGTAAGATCAGAAAGCAGAGGTTGATTTAAAAACGGTAGTTCAGGTCAATGTGTTTTCATAGCGTCTAAGAGCGTGGGCGGAAGGTATCGACAATTGGTCGGGGAGGGTCATGTCTTTTTAGAAGATGCTGCTGGAGGGTCATTAAAATTTTTCTTACAGGCAGGGGAGGGTCATGCAACTTTTGATTGAAGCACTCAAAATCCCTCCGGTGGCCCCGTTTATAAATAACGAACGGTCCCTTAGGCCTCACTTTTAACGACAGTAGGTTGTGAGTGTATGTTGACAAAAAATAACCATACAATTAAAATAGTCAACTTAAAACTTTGCTATAAAATATTAGTAATTCATAGCACAAAACCATAACCAGTAGGCCTACCAGAACCTCGCATATTAGCGTCATGATTTGTGTGCGTCTATTTGGCAAGGCCACTAGCTGTCATGGATGCGTTGTTGCTAAAGGAAGGCAGGTGTCAAAATAAATGGAGATGGGCAGCTGTTGGAAACGGGGGAGAACTAACAAGCCATGGTGTAAAGAAATTAAAGTGCCAGGGGTTTGCTTTTGCGCGGTTCGCTGCAAGAAAATTGTTTATGGATGCAATAGGAAAACGTTTTAACACGCCACCAATCAGAAGACCGCCATAAGGTTAACGTTCGTGCACTTCAGGACATCTTCCCTACCTGGTGCAACTAGCCACCACGACAGAGGTAGGCTACGTTTATCAATGGCTGACCGTTTCTACGTTTAGAAAGTAGGCTACGCATGTTCTTTCATAGCGCAACACGACATGTCCCTCACCATATCGCAACCTCTTGTCAACCTTATACAATCTGTTGCTGAAGACAAAAGCACCGTCTCCAGATTGTCGTTATCAAATGCGCAGACCTCCTGCATGAGCACACACAGTATTGCTGCTCATTGGAAAACTGAGTTGTCTGTAAAACTCAAAATTACCATGTTTTCATTAAATGCGGATGAGGCAACAAATGGAAATATGAACAATATCTAGAATGTTCTGATTCGTTACTTTGATGAGGAAATGGGAAGTCTTGCAAATTAGATTTTATAGATTTTACTTGGTGTTGAATTGCATATTAACAAGAAAAAAATCTCCCCTTTAAACACTTTTGGCCTGAAGTAATTAAATAAGAGTGTGTTAAAGCCTTTCTACAATATTGCTGCAGTAGAAAAGAACAGCAATGGCTAATCAGCAATGGTCAGGGATGGTACTAAAATATATTTTTGTTCATCAGGAAAACTCAATCTCAATCAAGAACACTCTTAATTCGCCTTATTTACATGGCGGCCATTGGCGGCTAAAACGAGGCAACAGGGTACACAAACCATAGGATTGTTATGTTCTATGCATTCACCTGTAGGTGGCATTAATTATATAGTAAGTGTACCCTGTAGCCTCGTTTTGGTTTAAACAATGGCCGCCGTGTGAATAAGGCGCATACTCCCTTTACTTTGCTGTTT
>NW_027468609.1:19356576-19359076 GCF_046254945.1 Alosa pseudoharengus | reverse complement strand
CAAAAATATGACACTTTAAGACAGACCTTTTTCACTAACATCCAAAAAGTCATACCAAATTTTTATAGACATTGAAGACAATAATAAAATGTCCATACTTCTTGGAGAAGGGCCCTCTGCTGCCCTGGCAGCACAACATGTCTTAAAATGTCACAACATGAGGGACATGGTACAGGAAAAAAAAGAAAAAAAAAGACCTGTCTGTGTTAACAGACACATACATGTTCCTGTGCATAAATATATACATATATATGTACTCACGGACCCACACACACACGCGGACACACACACACACACACACACACACACACACACACACACACACACACACACACACACACACACTCATATGCTATTGTTTATTCTGTGTTCACATGTTTACCTGCATTGCTGTATGTCTATTTTCTTTCTTTTGTGACTCTACAGCTCCTTTGAATTTGAATTTAAATTTGAGAGAGAGAGAGAGAATGAGAAAGAGAAACTGTGTTGTGCCATGAGGTTTCCTCCATTACCGAATCTATCATTTCTGCCATAGTCCTGCTCACCCCCAAACACTACCCTCATGCCCTCAAACACACACACACACACACATAAACACACACACACAAACACACACACACACACACTCTCTCTCTCTCTCTCTCTCTCTCTCTCTCTCTCACACACACACACACACACACACACACACACACACACACACACACACACACACACACACACACAGCAGTGTGATAAATGACATTCTCCATAAACAGGCTCTGTGGAGGCCTAGGAGTCACTGGAGGCCCTGGTGGCAATTGGGGTGAGAAGGCGACATTTTGATGAATGAGACCCACTCTTCTGACCCAGTCTAACCAGCCAACACACAGAGAGAGAGAGAGAGAGAGAGAGAGAGAGAGAGAGAGAGATGCACCCACTCAATAACAAACACAGAAACCCAAACACTTATTTCTCACACAAATTTCCATGTCCAAACAAATGCTCACTTCCATTTTCATGCATGAATCACACACACACACACACACACACACACACACACACACACACACACACACACACACACACATGGGTCAGTGGGGAGAGACCCCATTTGGTGCAGAGTGAGCTTGGAAAGGTTTAACTCCAGCGTGCTTCCTGTGAGTCAAACACAGACTGCGAGAGAGAGAGAGAGAGAGAGAGAGAGAGAGAGAGAGAGAGAGAGAGAATTTAATTTTCAAAATCTCTTTATTACAATCTTAAAAATACACCGAGATCAACCTGAAACTGTACTCAAAAAGTAAAAGTTAGGAAAGTTATTAATTAAAGAAATGTGCAATCTGTAGCTTGTCATTATCAACAACACACATCACGCTGTTGTAGCACCATTTTCCCTCAAAACATCAAGAACTACTTCACTCCAGCATGCTTCCTGTGAGTCAAACACAGACTGTGAGAGATAGAGAGAAGAGAGAGAAATAGAGAGAGAGAGAAGAGAGAGAAAGAGTGAGTGAGAGAGAGCATAAGCAAGGACAAAAGAGAGAGACTGAAGAAGAGAAAGACTAAAGAAGACAGAGTGAGGGAGGAAAGGGTGATGAAAGACAGAGAAATGAAAGACAAACAGGAAGAGAGACATTTCAGAAGAGAAACAATGATAACTGGAAGGAATGAGAGAGAAGTGAGAGAACTAACAGAGAGGAGGAAAAGAGAAGATGAAGAGAGAGAAGATGGACAGAGAAAAACAGGAGGGAGAGAGAGGAGGAAATGAGGAAAGAGGGATAGAAAGAGAGATAGATAAACAGAGGAGAAAGAAATTCAACAATGAGAGGAAGAAAATATAAAGAGAGAGTGTGAGGGTAAAAGTGAGAGAGAGAGAGGGAAAGAGAGAGAGAGAGGAAGAGAGAGGGGGAAGGAAGTCAGGGATATAATCAATCTGAATTACATCGCCGTAGCAACTCGCCTCATGAATCTTTTATTGCTTTTGATTAAATTTAGCTATTGTTTGACTATCGTTGTTGTTGTTGTTGTTGTTGCTGTGGATGCTGATTACATTGAGTATCAGAGTGGGTCCAGAGGGACCTTTCACAGAGGGCCTTAGTGCGGTCGGAGAACAGCCCTGACAAGGCACACACACGCACACACACACACACACACGTGTGCGCACACACACAAGCGCACACACACACACACATACACGTGCGCACACAAGCACATGCGCACTCCCACAAACACAAACACACAAACATGCACACACAAACACAAACTCCCAAACACAAACACAAACACACACACACACACAAACGGAAATATGCAAACACACACGCACACACACACACACACACACACACACACACACACACACACACACACACACACAAGCACACACACACACATACAGTACACACACAAAAACACACACACAAACACACACACAAAACTATGCTCTCTTCTGTCAAATTCTCACACACTAGGCAAAAGTTAACCAGGAAGAAGGAAGAGGCATTCATGAGAAAAAATGAAAGAA
>NW_027468609.1:19346576-19349076 GCF_046254945.1 Alosa pseudoharengus | reverse complement strand
GTCATAATAATTCATTGTATCACTACACCATATCTCATAGAAGAATCTGAGTTATTGCAGGTTTTACTGTAATTTACATGCAGGACCAGGGCTTGGGGTCTGGTCTTGGAGGAAGATGCCCTGATTTGGGAGAAACAATCTGCAATGACTCAACAGTATATTCAATGTAAGTATGACTCAACAGTATATTGCAAGTAAGTATGACTCAGTAGTATATTGCATATAAGTATGACTCAACAGTATACTGCATATAAGTTATTAAATGCAAAGTGTGACTCCCAGACCTCCAGGCAGGACGGAACACCTTGACTGAAACTACCACTGTGTTTTTTAACCTGTGGAGGTTATGTTATTGCAAAAGCTCTGCTAATCATGTGTGTGTTGACAGTAGTGTGTACGACGTGTGTGTGTGTGTGTGTGTGTGTGTGTGTGTGTGTGTCTGTGCCTGTGTGAGTCCATTTCTGTGTGTGTATTTTGTGTGTGTGTGTGTCTGGCCTTGCGGTGTGCTTGGGGACAGGTAATTATGAAGTCGTTGACAGGTAGACAGTGACTGCTGGACCCTATGGACGTCTCACCTGGTCAGCACATATGAAACCCTGACGGTAGATATGGCACAGCTCAGGTCAGGCCATATGGCCAGGAGCACACTGTGAATAACACAACGACAGCAGAAAAAGCGCAGAGCAACGCTCAGACCATACCATAATAACCCTATTAAAGTAACAAAGGAGACAAAGAGATCATTCTACTGTAGTTACAGCCTCTCAGTGGTCCAGCTAATCTCTGAACCGAAAGGACCAGGATGTGTTTAATACGAAAGGATCAATATGTGTTCAGAACAAAAAGACTAATATGTGTCCGTTAAGAAAGAGCCCTATGTGTCCAGTGAGAAACATCCAGTATATGTCCAGTAAGAAACAACAGGTATGTGTCATTTAAGAAAGATCCTCATGTGTCCAGTAAGATGCATTATGCCTCTGAGATCTACTTGACCTGTGGGATCAAGAGTTGATAAAAGAAGCCAGGGTAATGGCTGGACGTTTCTTGGTGTTTTATGCCCCCAATGTTGTTTTCAAGGCAGCGCTGCCTGGAAGGCGCTATGGTTAGGCATGGGTTAAGGATAGGGTTAGGGTTAGGATTAGGTGCCTTTAAGTTGACAGTGGCAGAGCTGCCTGGAAGACGACGTTGAGGGCATAAAACACCATTGAGCGGGCTGGACTCACTTCATGGATGCTACGTGAAGAACTGAAAAGCAGATGTAGGCTATAATTAATCATTCACTATCAGAGATGGGAAGTTACTAAGTACAAATACTTCGTTACTGTACTCAAGTAGATTTTTTTTCAAATATATTTTTACTTTACTTTACTATTTATTTTTGAGGCGACTTTTAACTTTTACTCCTTACATTTACTATTTATTTTTGAGGCGACTTTTAACTTTTACAACACGAATATCAGTACTTTCTACTCCTTACATTTTCTACTCCTTTACATATTTTTCGCGTCATCAATAGCGGATTGGAATAGCCTATACGTTGCACTTGACGCACCAAAGATGACTTTGGGCGGCATTCATTCGCAAAAAATCATTGCAGCTTGATGGCAGTAACGTTAACGTTAGCACGTAGTAGTATGTCTCAATTAAATTTAGTCAAAAATGCCCTCCTCCTCTCCTCGCCTTTGGTGCTTAACTTCTAGCTGCAGTGTAGCCTGCTGTATATCCTTAACAATAAGTAGATGCAGCATTGGGTCTTGAACAGGGATACAGTGGAGACTAAACACAAGTAGGCCTAAACACAGTTTACCCACCTCTGAAATTTCAGAAATAGTTTATCCACCTCTTATTATGAGTTTATTCACCAATTACAACTATTTACATTTAAAAGTCACACTGTATTATCCACAATAACAATATGTACACTCATCAACACTCTATCAACCACTTAATGTCACTTGTATTGTTATAAACATTGGACAATAACCTCCACCATCATCAAACATGTTCTGAATGCCTTTTCTAAAAATCTGATACCGCATGGTGCAGTCCACCTTACCGTGATCACAGAATTCATAGTTTACCCACCTGTTATTTTACCTACATTCCTGGTCTTGAAATATTTACAGGAATCGGAATTAAATATTCATGTTGTTTATCCAATATTGGTTGTGGAGATGTATAGTCCATCTTATACTCACCCATGAAGCCAACAAAGAAAATGCAAAAATAGAGTAATTTTGTGTAATTATTCCATTTTGTGTGGTCATTCTATATCAGAACCTGACATACAATCCAAATAGTCTACAAGAAACCTCAGAAATGCATTTTTATTGTCAGTATGCATTTTGGGTAACCAAAAGTCCTATGGGGAGTTTTCCATAGGGCATTTTACAAAACGCACGAGCATACCTTGGAAAATAATGGTCGAAAGTACTCATTTTTCATTATATATTGATCTACTTTTGCACACAGCTTCGCAAGACCTGGTTCTAGGGCTCAG
>NW_027468609.1:19304076-19321576 GCF_046254945.1 Alosa pseudoharengus | reverse complement strand
AATGCGATACAGGATCAGAGAGAATATCTCTCCACCATTAGCCCTCTCTTCCCTCTCTTTCTGTCTCTCTCTCTCTCCCTCTCTCTCTCTCTTTCTCTCATACAGTCAGAAGAGAACACATATCACAAACATAACTTAACATAACAAATATCTTTTTTACTCTTCATCCCTCTCTTTCCCTTTCTTCCATGACACCCATGTCTCTCATTCTCCATCTGTCTTTTTCTCTCTATCATTCTCTTTTTGCATCTGTTTTTCTCTCCATTTCATTTTGTCAAATCCTCTTTCTCTCTTGTTGGACTTGAATGCAAACTCTCATCCTCTCCTCAACTAAGTCAGTTGACCAAATCACTGTTTAAATAACAATAATGTAACGTTACTTACTTTAGTAAATCATTGATTTTAAGACCATCAATTTATTTATAATCACTCTCTATTAAATCCCAGGTGGAAATAAAGTTGACTAAGATATTTATTAACTTTGTTTCTCTAAGACTCAGTAACTAACTTATATATTCTATCTCTCAACCAAACACACACACACACACACACACACACACACACACACACAGTCCTGCCCCCTTCCACCCCCACAGCCTCTCCCTCCTCTCCCTAGTGTGAGTTGTTGAACCCCACTTCCTTTTGACCAACCTCCACAATTACAGCCTTTCATTCAAAAGCTCTAAAGCTCCCTTCCCTAACTGCTGACACTCACACACACACACACACACTGAACCCTATTAAGCACACACACACACACACACACACACACACACACACACACACACACACACACACACAGACCCCCCCCCACACACATGCATCCCCTGTTGTTAGTTTTCAGATGGCCATGACCTTGAAGTGGCTTTTCTGTGATGCTAATTTACTGAGCACTGCACACTCCACTAAACTCCCGCCCTCCTCTCTCTCTCTCTCTCTCTCTCTCTCTCTCTCTCTCTCTCCCTCTCCTACTCTCTGTCTTCCTCTCTCTCTTTCTTTTTATCCCTCTCCTCCTCCCTCCCTCTCTTCTTCCATCCCTGCTTACTACCTCTCTCCCTCTCATTAACCTCTAATTCACCTACATCCTTCCCCCCTCTCTCTTTCTATCTCTCCATGTTTACTCATCCCCATCTCTCTTTTTTTCTCCTTTGTCTTTGCTTTCTATCTCTCTCCAGCCCCTTTTCATATCTCCCTCTCTCTCTCTATCCCCCTTTCTCTTTTCTATTCCTTCCTTTCTTCTTCTTCCTCCACTTTATCATTTTTCTCGCTTCTTCCCTTTTTTATCTACCCTCCCTCTCTCTTTCTTTCTGCCTCATTTTCTCATGTCCATCACCTCCTTCTCTACCTCTCTCCTTCTCTATGTCTTCTTCTTTTTCTCTCTCTTTCCATCTTTCCCATCTCTATTCTTCTTGCTCCCTCCATCTTTCTTTCCCTCTCTGTATCTTCTCTCCCCAAATCTGACTATTTAATTTCTCCCATCCGCTCTTTTCCTCTCTCTCTCCACCTCCCCTTTCCTCCTTCCACACCCCCCCCTTCTCTCTCTCCCTCATCTCCCCCTCCATCCCTCCTCTCTTGCTCCATCTCTCCCCACCTTTCTCTCCCAGAGCAGCTGTGAGCTGTGTGTGTTACGCATCACTTCTGTGTGTTTGTGTGTGTGTGTGTGTGTGTGTGTGTGTGTGTGTGTGTGTGTGTTACGCATCACCTCCCTCAACTCCCAAAGGCCCATCACAGCACACAATACACCCAGGACTCTCTCTCCTCCTCTCTCTCTCGCTGTGCTTGGCCACAAGATGTAAGTAAGTCCAAAGTGCTTCACAGAGAAAATAAGAAAAAGAAAGAGACAGAAACATACCAAACACACAGACAAACGTGCAGTACAGACAAAGACCCACAGACAAACATGCAGTGCAGACAAAGACCCACAGACAAACATGCAGTACAGACAAAGACCCACAGACAATCATGCAGTGCAAACAAAGACCCAGACAAACATGCAGTACAGACAAAGATCCACAGACAAACATGCAGTACAGACACAGCCAAACATGCATTACAGACAAAGACCCCCAGACAAACATGCAGTACAGACAAACACCCATAGACAAACATGCAGTGCAAACAAAGACCTAAACAAACATGCAGTACAGACAAAGATCCACAGACAAACATACAGACAAAGACAATAGCATTTGTTGTAGGCTATATTTGTGATATGTGGATCAATTTAATGTAGGCTAGCCTATGAATATTGCGTTGTGTAGGCCTATGTTATGCATATGTTTTGAGTCAATGTGTTCTGTCTAATATGCTGTGCGATAGGGTCTTTAGCCTGTTTTGACACCCATGTCAGAAGCGTCAATAATTATTACGTTTTATTAATGTTGGTGTTCAACAGTTTTATATTTCTCGTGTTCACCGTCGATTTCGGTGCAAGGCTACAGCAACTTTATTACCTTACTAGTGTAGCGTCAGATAGCAGACGGTTACTTTGTTTGCGTTAGTATCAATCTGTGGTTTGCGACATTTTGTCGCATTTTTTCTGTAGTGTAGCCATAATGTTCTTGACAGTGATGTATGCCTGTGCTGTGTGTCATGCAATGCCAGTATGCTGTTGTCCATTAACAGAGAAAGGCGTTTAAATAAAATGCAATAACTGTTTTTAACCCCCCCCCCCCCCCCCCCGCCCCGCCCCGGACTACAGCACCCCCAACCAAAACTCACTTCCCACGGCCCTGCAAATGCCAGACAGAAAGATTGTGTGTTAAGCCTGGATTAAAAGTGTGTGTTAAACCTGGATTAAAAGCAGTTGGGGTTGGTATATTTCTGATGTCCATTCATTGGGAGGGTATTTCAAAGTCTTGATGCAAACACAGCAAATGCGCGGTCTCCTTTTAGTTTGAGTCGTGACTGTGGAATATTCAAAAGTGACTGGGATGCAGACCTTAGAGACCAAAAGGTGTGTGTAACAGTGTGTTTTAAATGTGTGCGTGTGTGTGTGTGTGTGTGTGTGTGTGTGTGTGAATGAATATTTCACACACATGTGAACATTATAACAACATGTCACCACAGGGTTACTGTCACTGTGTGACAAGTAATATAATACAATAGTGTGAAGCTCTGTCCCACACCCAAACTTTCCAGAAATACAGACACAGACACACGTTATGTGACCTGTTAAACACCTTACACACCTAGCTTCAGGTGCTCTCTCAGGTGTTCTGAAGCCTGTTATCTTGCAAAGGTTTTTTTTTTAATGCGTGCATTCATGCATGCATGTGTGTGTGTGTGTGAGAGAGTGTGTGTGTTGATGTGTGTGCAAACACGTGTGTGACAATGAGGTGTCCAATGATAGCAACACCGGCACTTTTCCCCTCTTGACTCACAATAATGGGGATTTAAACACTGAAGGGGATTTAAACACTGAAGAGGCCTTTAACTCAGGTGTCATTTCCCACAGGTCTGTCATTATGTGTATGTGTGTGTGTGTGTCTGTGTGCGTTTCCCAACACTAATTAGGCTGATCCTTTTTGACAACACCCCCACCTCACTGTTAGTCCTCCTGCGTCACAAATGTGTCAGGACTCAGCTTAACCACAAACACAAACACAAACACACACACACACACACACACACACACACACACACACACACACAAACACACACACATATTTGGGAGTTATCCCTGTTCATGCACAGAAGAGAAATAAACACCCATTATCATCTTGGAGGTCCCCTCACTGTAAAAAATAATACTGTGGTTTTGTTGCTTTAACTTAATTTGTTTAGTTAATATAACTAAACTCTGTGAAAATTGTCGAGTCAAAAAGAAATACTAAGTTTTCACTGATTCAACTTTGTTCTAAGTTCAATGAACAAGCACTTTGTTGTCTTCACTTAAATGAACAAGTAGCCCTAACAAAACACGACACATGCTCGTTACTGCCACCTCTGGCCAGACCTGTTTACATCACTTTGCCCTGTTGGAAGAAAAGCACATGGAGGAATCGTCTCAACTTTCATCCGACGTAATCCGTCAATATTCAGTGTTTTTGGTGAGTAAACTTTAGTACACAACCACTCAATGAATTGAATGAGTAGAACTATTTCCATATAATTGGATGAAACACTTGCATTTCGTAGATGTTTTCGCTTAACCACATATCTCGCTAGTACCAGTAAAAGCTAGCTATCATAATGCTGTAATGTACCAAGCCACTTGAAGAAAACAAGTCTTTTCTCTATTCCTTATGGTTATTTCCCCTTGTGTATTTAAAATAGCTAAGGAGATGTTTTTGTTTGTTTGTTTAAGGCAAGACAAGTTGGTTGGTGGTTATCTATAGTTTGCATACATTCACTTAGATGGGTACGAACTAGCCTGCTAACTAACGGAAGCTTCTCTTGTCCATCAGCATGTTCTCCCTTCACAAGGACTAATGACAATTTAACCTTAATTCAGATTAGTAAGGGTGATATGTTTGTTTTCACAGTTTGAGCCAAAAGTTTACTTTAAAAACAGCACTGAGAGTGTGTGGCAAGAAATGAGTCAATATCAAAGATCCTTTAGTAGCCTACATCCTATTTCAACCATCTCCGATGCTATTTAGCACAGTGGACATAAATGTAGAATATTATTATGAACCCATTAAGCATATCTTTATTAAGCATGACTTCATTCTCACTATGTTTAGTATAGGTGATAAAAGTTACCTAAGCATTTTTACAGTGTTCATAGAAAGTCCTCATTCAAATCTGAATAATATTGTGTATCATAATGTAGGCCATGTAGTATCAATGTTTAACAGATATCTCAATAGGCCTAATGCTTTTACAAACACATTTTTGTGCATTAAAATCTCAGATGCTTGTAATTTATCTCTGTTACAGAAGAGTGTTAATGAAGTGGACCTGTAAACTGAGCCCATTTTCAACGCGGAATCAGAGGGTCATCAGAAGATATACTCTGAAGCACGGACAGCACAGCCACTTTTGCCCCTTGTTCTGCTTGTTTGATCACCTTCAGAAGGCAAGTTGACCTCAACGGACATTTCTACACACAATTGACTTTTTTTTATTTTATAGTGTCACCAGGTATTAACAGAATTGCCTGTAGAATGAACACAAAAATATTGATTTAATGTCTTATCTTTTCTTTTTTGTTGTCATATTCTGCATTCACTGCATCCTCACGGAATTCAACTGTCTGATGTCTGCTGATCTCTTGAGAACCTTCCTCAGTGAACTTGATGAATATCTGCCCATGTTTCTTGTCCTTTTCAGAAAAAGGGACCCTGCCATTACAAGCTCCAAGACATTATCAGATAGCTTGATGCTCATGTAAGTATTGAACATATGACTCCTGCATTCTATGATGTGAATATTAATGAGCTCAGAGTTTTTTCTATTTTGTTTTTGTTTAACATTGTGTTTGCGTTTGTGTGTTTCCTTTTGCATTTCAGGATTCCAACCAGAATAAGCGAACAACCTGCTTGGCATGCCCCACTTTCTTCGTCAAGATACTTCCAGCATTCTAAAGACCTGTGAGGTAGGTTTAGCAAATGACTTTAAATGTGATTTGGAAGCACTGGTTGAAATACAAGGACATGCTCTACAGATGGAAACTCATCATTTTATAAAGCATGTAACATTGTATTTGAACTAAGCAGATTATTTTAACTGTTCTAAACTGTAATAGAATAAAAGCATGTCCCTGGTAATGAGTTAAATATTCACCTTTCTGGTGATTTGTTTTTCAGCCAACTGGTCCAGTTGAAGATGTCTTAAAAGAAACCAGTGTGGGGATCCTGATCGTGTATGAGGACTGCAGCAAATGCGTAGTTCTACAAAATCAATCACATATGTCTTGTTTTGGAGGAACAGTTTATCGTCATGGACATTTCCAATATTCCAAAGGCCTTTGAACTCTTTGGACTGATGGGTCTCAATATGGACTACCCGAAGCATCTAAAATTCACGTTTGAAGTACAAAAGCTGTTCTTGAACATTGGAAGGAGCTCCTCTTCACATGAACATTGCAGCTGCTTTCTCCAAAACAGGCTGCTTGGTAAAGAGTAGTACAACAACCTTCCGTAGAACTTGGACTTGGTCCTCAGTTTTGATTTGTTTTTATGTGTGTTTTCAGATTATTTTTTCTAATGTAGCATAATGGGTTTCCCCCCCAAATTTGATGTGCTGTACATCCACCTGTGTATTTTTAGTTAGTTTTGGTTTTTTTCTTCGATATTATGATGTGCATCCTCTCTTTGAAAAAAATAAGTATAAAAGTTTTTAAAAGTTAATAAAACTAACAAGGAAAATACATGTCTGAACAAATTTATTTCAACTAATGATCCTATTTTGAAACAACATGTAAATTAATCAAGTTAACTTACATGGCTTTTTTGACACAACAAGAGTCTATGTAAAATTTTCAGTTGACTTAACTAAGAAATATAAGTTAAATCAAATTTAATTTTATGTCAAGTTAACTCAAAAACGTTATGTCAAGTTAACTCAAAAACGTAAGGCAGCGGGGTAACAAACCTTTTTAAGTTAAAAGGGCATATTACTTTTTTATGTATGGCAGCCCACAAGGGACAAGCTCAGTCAGGATGCCTCTACAACTACTGTACAATGGACATACTGTAACTTACTGTAAACACACACACACACACACACATGGGTCAATGACGTGACATGCAGATTTCTGTGTCCATTTCTTTGGTTTAAAATAATTTTAAATGATTCATAACAAGCATTATTTTATTCTACAAAACCTGAATAATTTGAACATATCATAACAATTATGCAGTCTGGTTTCAAGAGTGGCCATTCTACTGAAACTGCTCTTCTGTCTGTGACTGAAGCATTGAGAGTAAGTCCTCTGCTCAGTCATCAGTATTAATTCTACTAGATTTATCTGCAGCCTTTGATACTGTTAACCATGACATTCTCCTATCTATACTATCTGAACTGGGAATTTCTGGAAAAGCTCTTGACTGGTTTGAATCTTACCTTAAAGGGCGTTCTTTCAACGTGTCTTGGCAGGGACAGGTATCTAAGTCTCATGACCTCACCACAGGTGTGCCTCAGGGATCAGTATTAGGACCCTTGCTTTTCTCTATTTACACCACTTCCTTAGGTGATACCATTCGCTCCCATGGATTTGACTATCACTGTTATGCAGACGACACTCAACTTTACCTGTCTTTCCCACCTGATGACTCTAGTGTTTCCCACCGGATTTCTGCATGCCTTAAGGATATTTCAGCCTGGATGAAAGATCGGCAACTTCAGCTTAATCTCTCAAAAACAGAGTTTTTGGTGTTTCCAGCTAAAACAGCTATTCCCCTATTAGCTATTTTCATGCACTGTAATTAAGAGTACATTGACATACAATGCACAAATGCATTCACACATTTGCATGCATTGACACATACAATATACATAACTTCACAGAGCATAGAGAGAAAGAGACAGAGACAGAAAGAGAGAGAGAGAGAGAGAGAGAGAGAGAGAGAGAGAGAGAGAGCGAGTTAGTCATGCGTTGTCTCACCACACCCACATCAGGCACAAACTAAAGGCCTGCTGAGGAGAAGAGCTCACGTCATGTGTGTGTGTGACACAACACACACACACACACACACACACACACACACACACACACACACACACATACACACACAAAAGAGAGATCACTATATACGTCAGAGACCTGTAATGGAAAGAGCAGTCTGAAATGAAGCAAAAATAGAGAAGAGAAGATAGATTGAATGAAAGAAAGAAAGATGGACAGTGAGGTTGAGGGGGAGGGAGGGAGAGAGGGAGGGAGAGAGGGAGGCTCGGTTGAGACAGATCACAGCTGGCTCCATTTAGTATGAAGGTATTTCTCTGTTCCTTTGTCTCATCAAAGGCTGCTGATGTGTGTATAATTACAGCAATGTTTAGCAAACACGGCTGCATTGTGACCTAGCAGATGAGGGTGTGTGTGTGATGTGTGTGTGTGTGTGTATGGGTGTGCTTCTCCCTGACTCCATGAAAGCCAGAGGAAGTAAAGTGGGCCGGTCCTAATAAGAGCTCTGCTAATGAACACAGCTGTCAAGGTAATTACAGAGCAGAGTGTGTGTGCTCTGCTCAGGCACGGGCACCTGTGTGTGTGTGTGTGTGTGTGTGTGTGTGTGTGTTGTGTTCTTAGATAGAGATTGATAGGAAGTTAATCCAAGAGATAGGTTGTGTGTGTCTCTATATGACCTATAGACATGGTGTCTTATGACTAAATGACTAAGCATAAGCCAATACTTGGAAAGTTCAGTGCTCTGTAGGCTACAGTATGCATGTAAGTTGGTAACATTAATGTTTGGTAGCCTGGGGCATGTTCACAGACTAACTGTTAGTGGGTTGCGACTGGCAGGCCTATCTAAGAGAAAATCCAAACAGCTGGTCAAATTCTGCTCCATATCAGCTGTTATACAGTAGGCAGTCTTGCTGTGTGGCGTAGGCGATGTTTTCTATACCCATGCACCCAAATAAAGTGTGTGTGTGTGTGTCTGTGTGTAAGCCACAGATTGAAGATTGAGCCTCTCTTCATACCCTGGTATCTCCTGTATGCTAAACTTTAATGTCCTGAAGAAAGTGGGTAGATAAACACACACACACATACACACACACACACACACACACACACACAAAATAACTGAGTCCTGTTTGTAGGGTACCTAACATGTCCCACACACACACACACACAAACACACACATGCACACACACACACACACATACACACACACACAAACACAAACATGCACACACACACACACACAAATACACACACACACACAACAAGACCAAGCAGACACACACATGCACACACACACACACACACACACACACACACACACACACACACACACACACACACAAAACTTGATACAGTGAGACAGAAAGATAGTTCCCAGAAGTCTTTTAAAAGTTAATAAAAATAAAACATAAAAAAAACTTTCTGCTTCAGTGGTGTTTTTATGTGTGTGTGTGTGTGTGAGTGTGAGAGAGAGAGAGAGAGAGAGAGAGAGAGAGAGAGAGAGAGAGAGAGAGGAGAGTGTGTGTGTGCCACGGTGGCTCTGCCACTATATCTCTGTATTCTCAGAAATCCAATAAGGGCCGATATGCTGGCTGTTATTGCGGTGGGCCCATAAACGTGCTGGGCTGGGGACAGCCTTTAATGGCAGGTGTGTATATTTGCCTCTGACAGCTTTATATCGCAACGCCAACTAAAATAATTAGAGCGCCCTGGGGAGAGCACACTCTTTTACACACACTCTCACACACATTAGTCAGCACCGTTTGATATCTACCTTTATGTGTGTGTGTGTGTGTGTGTGTGTGTTTTAGGGGGGGGGGGGTCGTTTGGTTGTATATTGGTTGTATACATGGTTTTTAAAATGTCAAAATCACCTTACAAACAAACAAATAAATAAAATATGAGAGGTATGGAAGGAAGTGGAAAGAGGAAGAGAGAGAGAGTACAAAGAGGTAGAGATAGAGACAGAGAGAGAAAGAGAGGGGGGTGTAGATAGAGATAGATAGAGAGGGAGAGAAAGGAAGAGTGATGAAAAGACATGATGAAAAAAGTGATGCAGCTGGTGAATGGTTAACACAGATACTGTGGACCCAGACCTTGCCGGACTGTTCTCCAGGACGAACGTGTAGGAGACATCCTGTGGCATCCTGTATCAAGCAGGGGATACACCGGCCACGGTGACCTCAATGTCCTACACCCATCGTTCCGCTGAGGACCCTCAGGATAGTGGGGGTGGTGCAGTAGAACCACCTCAACAAGGTCATCGCTCTTAAAGGCCGAGCCGTCAACAACGGCCCCCAGCCAGGTTTGGAGAGTGGGTGTCTCACTAAGTTCATTAGACTCAAAGACAGTTACAGCAAACTGTTGGTTTACCAATGATAGAGACAGAGTTACCTGGCTGTTACCTGGCTGCTGTTAATGAGGCTGCATTGATAAGGCCATTAGTCATCCAGCACAGAATCAAAACAGAGGAGAGAAGTGTAGGAGAGGACAGAGGAGAGGAGAGGAGAGGAGGGGAAAGGAGGAGAGAGGAGATGAGACGAGAGGAGGGGAGAGGAGAGAGGAGATGAGACGAGAGGAGGGGAGAGGAGAGAGGAGATGAGACGAGAGGAGGGGAGAGGAGAGAGGAGAGGAGATGAGGGGAGAGGAGAGGAGATGAGACGAGAGGAGGGGAGAGGAGGAGATAGGAGAGGACAGAGGAGAGGAGTGGAGAAGAGAGGAGATGAGGGAAGGAGAAGAGGAGGGGATAGGAGAGAAGAAGAGAGGAGATGAGGAGGGGAGAGAAGAAGAGAGGAGAGGAGAAGAGGATATAGATAGATAGATAGATAGATACCTGTAAATATATAGATAGATACTTTATTGATCCCCAAGGGGAATCAATATGAGAGGATAGGAGAGAAGAGAGGAGAGGAGGGGAGAAGAGGAGATGAGAGGAGATAAGGGGAGGAGAGGAGATGGAGAAGAGAGGAGATGAGGGGATAGAAGAGAAGGGGAGGGGAGTAAAGAGGACACACTGATTGTATATCCACAAACACACACACACGCACGCACACACACATGCAAGCAGGCACACGGACACACACACACACTTAAGAAGTAAAGCAATCTCTACAGACATCAACCAGTAGAGCAACTGATGCTTCCCTCTCTTATCATCTTTTGTGTATCTATTACTGCGTAATTACCATAGTGGCATTTCTCTATGCAGTAATGACTGTGTGCAGCACAGTGTGGCATTTCTCTGTGTGCTAAAGACACTGAAAATTACGTGATAACAACCCCCCCCCCCCCCCACACACACACACATACACATCTGTGTAATGACTTTTCAGCTCAGTAGTTCAAGTTTACCACACATACATCACATTGTAATGGATGCCTTGCCTTGTTTTGGAATCGTGGCATCATATGACGTAAGTGGTGTCTACCACACAGCACGAGCAACCCACTACAGAGACATCTGGGGACCTCAGCAAACACACACACGCACACACACACAGTTGGAGAACTGCATGATGAGAGAGTGGGCTCTAGAGAGAGAGAACTGAAAGGAAAGTCTCTGATTTTGCTGTGATGTGTATACTGTAACTGTGTGTGTGTGTGTGTGTGTGAGTGTGTGCGCGCGAATGATATCTCTGGAGAGGAAAGTTCATTAATATTTCTCCCTTATGCGCAGTTTTCTTTTCCTCATGTTACCTTTACAGAAAACACACACACATCAGTATACACACACACACACACACACACACACACACACACACACACACACACACACACACACACACACACACACACACACACAACTCCCCCACACCCGATCACGCAGCTGTTCTCACCTCACCTCAGAAACAAGCAAGTTGCCATGGTGATGGCCGGATGCTGTTTCTGAGCAGGAGAGTGGTGGGATCACCCAGCGAGGGAGCGTAATGAAGAGAAAGAGAGGAGGATGGAGAGAAACAGAGAGGGGGAGAGAAAGAGAGGAAGATGGAGAGAAAGAGAGGAGGATGGACAAAGAGAGAACAAGAGGAGCGAGAGAACAGTAGAGAGAGGACGAGGAGGAGGAGGAGGAGGAAGGCAACAGACTGACTCATGCAGTTGCCTGACCACATCACTTGCATCACAATAGTTAAGTTGCCTGGCAGCTGAGTCACACACACAAAAACTTTCAGACTCAAACACACAATGTGCTTGAGCAGCATGACTGCAGACCCACTATGTCCACTGCTCGGCTGTGTTGGAACCTTAGACTGTATAAATAGGTTGGACGTGACTGTGATGTGTGTCTGCGCTGATCAAATCAACACCACACTGCAGTAAAAAGCAGAAATAAAAACTAACACTGGGCTGGAGTATAGTCCTGTTTCATTTAACGCCACATACACAGATACAGAAGAATACATCAGCATACAAAACAATGAAATGTTCTTCATTTACACATTATCCAATGTGTAATAAATAAAAAAATGTTCATAAGATAATCATTTACACTCTAGCACATGCATGTCCTTTCAAATAATATACACAAAACAACGTCTGCAAAATGTATATTCATACTGTATATGTGTGAATAGTATAGACAACTACAAGAGGCACAGGTTATTTAGTTTAGGCATAAGGTAGACTTCATGATAACAATGACTGCAGAGGCTAATGGCCAAGCTCTCTCAGAAGTATAGTACACAAACTCTCACAAAGGTATAATACACAAGCTCTCACAGAAATATAATATATACACAAAGCTCACACTGCCGTACTGGTTGGTGCTGAAATTACCATGGCGATTACTTGAAAGACGTACAGTACAAACCAGATGATGAATGAAGGTTAATTGGCCAATCGGTGCTAGACGTTCACTGTGATTTCGATGGACAAAACGGCAAAGCAATAGTGAAACAAAGACTCGACATAACTGAACACACAAAACTGAACACACAAAACTAAACGTGGAACAATGAAGAGAACACAGACAGAATATAGCGCGTGTGTGTGTGTGTGTGTGTGTGTGTGTGTGTGTGTGTGTGACAGGCTTAAGGGGAGGGCCATAAGAGTAAATATATGAACACACACTGAACAGCCACTGTGGAGAAAGCAGAACACACACACTGCATGCTCATCTTACATGCACACATTAGATACCACAGGCACACATACTACAATTTTTATTTTTCAATTTGCAAATGTCTGGCACATTCATTAGATACCACAGGCGCGCGCGCGCACACACACACACACACACACACACACACACACACACACACAGACACACACACGCACACACACGCACAGGTCCCTGCAGTAATTGGTGTGACATTATTCCAAACCTGTTTTGGCCTCATCGGAGCAATCTGTCAATGCAAATAGGAGGCCTATTTCACACTTCCCGGGAATATGAATGTGACTTGCATCTGCTATTAGTTATGCCGACCCCAAACCGCCGTGCCAATTACACCATGCAGCGGCACCGGTATCGCCGAGAACCTCCGGATGAGTAATCTGGGACAAGGTTCTCCGGTACTCCAATTGGGGGAGGAACGACGCGGAACAGCATACGTGTCGTCTTGTTTGGGGAGCTTCTATTTTTGATGCTGGTAAATATTTATGATGTGCGTGCGTGCGTGCGTGTGTGTGTGTGTGTGTGTGTGTGTGTGTGTGTGTGTGTGTTTGTTTGTGCATGGCATGCTAATCAACCTCGGAACACGGCAGAGTTTCCACAGTGACACATGTCAAAACAGTAAACACAAAAACAAAACAAAACAAAATAGAGTAAAAGGAAAGACAAAAAATGATCCAGATTAAGTCTTCCTCGCTGAAGAAGCAATCAGGAAGTGTTTTTGACACATGCCTTCAAAACCAAGCGGGCGTTATCCGAGTGCTTGGAGGCCGGGCTGAGATCGTGATTGGCCTTGGGCTCGGGTTGCTATGGACACAGGCCAGCAGGCTGGATGTTTCATCTAAGATGCTGCACGTATTTGGTAGTTAGCCTGGATCTGTCAATCACTTCAGCGCTCTCAGGGATTCAGAGAACATTAGGTCACTCAACAGAATGGTCCTTCTCTGGCCATTGGGATCCGTATGACTTAGTCCTAATGAACCGAGAGTCATTTGACGTTTGATCTCCACAGCGTTTTCCAGTGTGTGTGTGTGTGTGTGTGTGTGTGTGTGTGTGTGTGTGTGTATGTGTGTATGTGTCTGGGGTTCTACTCAAGGTTGGACGATGTGCCTCGGTGCTTGCGAACAGAAGCGACAGAATCAGGTTGCTCAATTTACGTAATCTTGACACACACACACACACACACTTATGCATACTTTGAATGCAAGGTGGTTGTGGTTGAGGATGAGGCCAAATTCAGCGAGGATCGAGCACTCCCATATTAAACAATGACACTCCTCTTTCCTTCCTTCCCTCCCTCATTAACTCTCTTGCTCTCTCTTTCTTTCCACACTTAATCACACGCCACGCACCATAAACTTTACTGCTCCTGCATAAAAACTCCGTCTCTCTCTCTATGTGTGTGTGTGTGTGTGTGTGTGTGTGTGTGTGTGTGTGTGTGAATCAGCAGTGCAAACATACTGTTCCCCCCTGGGGGCTCTTCAGTGCTCCTTTAAATGCACAGCCCGTAACTCTATTTCAACAAACATGGTGCTTATGGATCATGGTAGGGACTAGGAAGGGGTACAATCGGATTGGCTGATGAGTTTAAATATCAACAACCTTTCGCCAGAATCACGGACTGTGGCTTTAAAGCCCAGCCACTAGTAACCAACCGACTCTAACTGAGTTTAAAGGTGCATAAAGCCAACTAAAATGTGTACCATTAGAAACACCTTTTAGACATTCCACACCAGGCCTCCTCATTCTGACTGATTGTACATGCAGTGCACAGCAGCACAGGGATCTGAAGCAGTGTGTGGTGTGTTAGTGCACAGGGGTCTGAAGCAGTGTGTGGTGTGTTAGTGCACAGGGATCTGAAGCAGTGTGTGGTGTGTTAGTGCACAGGGATTGGAAGCAGTGTGCGGTGTGTTAGTGCACAGGGGTCTGAAGCAGTGTGTGATTGTGTTAGTGCACAGGGGTCTGAAGCAGTATGTCGTGGTGTGTGAAACTAATCAGGCAACTGGGAGGGCTCTGGCCCACATGAGCCCCGGATCTGTTGAGGAGTCGTGCACTGTCTTGAGTATTTCTGATCGTTTCTGTGAGTCTTTCTTTATGAGTGTTGTTGGGATGTCAGAGATAGACAATGTTCTCCTCCACGCCGTCCTCCCCAACCTCCGTTTCCATGGTGATGTACGGGTCCAACAGGAAGGGGTGGGAGTAACTCGGAAAGGTCGTCCCTGGTGACCAGCCCTCCCTGCCGATGCTGGACATGCTCAGTTCTGTGAAGACAGATGATCAGACATCACCAATCAATCTTTCACTAACGGCAGACATCAACAACCGACATCCTTTCATCACACAGCGGCGCACATTCAATACTGAGAATATTAATGAGAGCGGAGAGCAGAGAGAGAAAGACAGAGAAAGAGAGAGTGAATGACAGAGAGAGAGAAAAAAAGAGAGAGAAATTGGGAAAATGGGAAAGACAAAAAGACAAAGAAGAGAAAATGCAGATAGAGCATTGTGAGACAGATAGAGAGAGAGAAAGAAAGAGAGCAAGAGAGACAGAGACAGAGAGGGGGTGGTTGTGTGGGGTTGTGTAGGGATCTCTCTGGGGCAGGTGGGTAAGTGGGGGGGGGCTTTGGGGCTTTTAGTGATTCTACACACCTAATGGACTCAACTCATCAGTCACAGAGTGCTGCCCCATCTCACAGTGATTAAAGACCAACAAAACACACACATGTTCAGACACACACTGAATAATGAGGCACCCTGACTTAAAGCACCAGTTGATCAATGGCTTCAGCCTTTATGCATACACTGGTACTGCATTATACTGTGTTGTGTGGGTCAGTGTGTGTGTGGGTGTGGGGGGGGCATGGGGTTGTCAGTGTGGGTGGTGGGGGTGGGTGTATGGGTGGTGGGGGAATGGGGGGTTGTCAGTGTGTGTGGGTGGGTGTGTGTCAGTGTGTGTGTGTGTGTAAGTGGTGAGGGTAGGGTGTGTGTGTGTGTGTGTGTGATGAGGGTGAGGATGAGGGTGGGTGAGGTAAATACATATGATGCTGTCCTTTGTTCCCTTGCAGAGATGTGCCTCTGAGGTGGATGAACCTCACCATACACCTACCGCTAACCCTTACATTGGCTTCATGCAAATCTACAGGACCGTGCGCACTTTCCACCACAGCACCCCCCCCCCCATCTGTCACTACACAGCACACATTACACTGTGCTGAGCCATCTTGCTGCACTGAAACTGATTCAGATTAGTCCATCTCCTGTCTGTGTTGCTGACCATTAGCTGAGCACGTGAGCCTGTCGGGGTGGCTACAAGAAATACTGCGTACAGCTCTGGGAAAATTGAAGAGACATACAGCACTGCACATTTTTTCTGATGTCATTCTGCGCTTGCTGAGAGACATTTGAATGAGTTGACATGTGGCTGGTTTTCATACGGCTGGTCACATATATAGCCTGGTAAATCCAGACCCTGGTAATCTAGAAAGATTAAGGGTCTGGCCACGAACAATGTAATGGCCCAACTCGGGGGCGGCAACAGCATGCATTTGAAAATCTCACTGCACGCAATTGGATAACACTAGACCAATGTTTACTCTGAATGATTCCGGACTTCGATGCAATTAGATAACACTACGACCAATGCTTACAGACCTCCAACGTATATCAGATACGCCGATTTGATTGGTTCCCCGGGATGCAAGGGGTAAAAGTAACATGCATCATTGCTCATTGGCAGAGTGTCTCGCAGAGACTATTCCATTGTGCTCTCGCGAGAACTCTGGATTTCCAGGGTAGGTCATATATTCAAAATTAAGAGATCACTGCAAATCTGAATATGAATGTTAACTCATTCGAATGTCACTCAGCAACCGTAGGATGACATCAGAAAAATGTGCAGTACTCTCTTTTTTTTCCAGAGCTGTATGTCTGCACACTGGATTTTTAACAGTCAAGTTTTTAATATGCATGCGGTTTGTATGTTTAAGTCTTTATTGTTGGACATTGATGAGGATTGTCTTGATCTTCTTCCTGTTATATTTATTGAAGTCCAGAGCTGAGATGCTCATTAGCTTCAGATCGTGGTCGATGGCAGAGCGTCGTCTCACTGACACAGTATGGCAGGAGAAAACCCAGAGAAGGCTAATTGGCCAATCGATTAGCAGGAACAATGACTGACGTGACATTTAGGACATGGTGATTAGAGCTCTGTGAGAAGGGGGCGGGTCCTTCCACTGTACCTGTGGGGCCATGTTAAGGATACTGCTACATTACCAGCCTCAACAGGTGAGTGTGTATCTGTGTGTGTGTGTGTGTGTATCTGTGTGTGTGTGTGTGTGTATGTGTGTGTGTGTGTGTGTGTATGCTGAGAATAGTGCTACATCAGCCTTAACACTGTGAGTGTGTGTGTGTTTGCGAGAATGAGTGAGTGATATACAAATGTGTGTACAAACTTGGATTAATAAGTGACGAGAGAGAGAGAGAGAGAGAGAGAGAGAGAGAGAGAGAGAGAAAGAGAGGACGAGTGTGTGTTAAAAACTGATGAATAGAGATTGCTGACCCCACATGTGTAATGTGATTAATACATGTCCACATCTCTCTCTCTCTCTCTCACATACACTCTCTCTCACACACACACACACACACACACACACACACACACACACACACACACACACACACACACACACACACACACACTCCTTCTTTTCCTCTGCCCTCTCTCTCCTCCTCTCTTCTCCTTCTCTCACCATCCCATATGTGGTGACAGGTTGCCCTATAATGAGTTCGCTAAAGATTTTCTCAATCGATGTTCCAATCC
>NW_027468609.1:19296576-19299076 GCF_046254945.1 Alosa pseudoharengus | reverse complement strand
GGTGCTTGTATCCATACAGGTAAGCCAGGTGCATTGCAGGTTGGACACCACACTGGAACTTTCCTATCAGGTCAACCAGTGGAGGGCCACGAGGTGCCATGGAGATAAGAAACCTTTTATGGGATGCATTAGCTCTGTTAACTTAACCCTTTGACCTCAGACCAAATGAAATCTAAGCACTTAATGGACACACACACACACACACACACACACACACACACACACACACTCTCTTTCAAAGAAACACACAGAGATGCACACACACACTTACTCTGTCTGCCACACACAACTCTTGGACAATCAGCATGTGAAAAGACTACTTGATCCCTGAGGCTAAGTAATAACCCACACGCAAGCACACATGTGCATTAACACACACACACACACACACACACACACAGAGGCTGAGTAATGATCTGGGCCATCCATCAGCACCTATCATAGCCTATGACTGTGACAGGAGGAGGAGCACTGTAATTACATACACACACACACACTCACATGCACGCACACACGCACACAACACACACACACACACACACACACACACACACACACACACACACACACACACACACACACTTAATACTCCCTTGGTCCAAAGACATCTATGAGCTCACCTGCAGACTGTAGAGTAACTGGGTCAGACTCTGGACACTCTGACACACCTGGGAGACAGAGAGAGAAGAGGGAGGGAGAGAGAGAGAGAGAGAGAGAGAGAGAGATAGAGGCAGAGGAAGAGAGAGACGGAGAGAAGGAGAGAGAGAGGAAAAGGTAAGGATTGAGAGAATGCCAGGAGGAGGCAGAATGAGAGGAGAAAGACAAAGAAAAACAAAGAAAGAGAAAGAAAGAGATGCAGAAAAGAGAAATGAGAAAACTGCATTAAAGACAAAACATTGAGAACACTAACACTGCTGTAGTGTTAAAGCGAAACATCAAAACAGGCTAATTAGACTTCAGATTGTGTCCATCTTCTCCATAGAAAAACTGTGGACCAATAAACAGACAAAAAGACGAGTTTCGTATTAGCTTATCTACACAAAATAGACAAACATGACATATCAAATAAAACATGCCAACTGCAAAGACAAAAGCACTCCCTCAAGCAAAGCCAACTTGACAAACTATGTGTCAGTTCAACTGTGTCCTTAAAATGATCCACCAATTTGTCTTACTTATTCACACCACCACCTAGTGGTGGCTTACCGCAAGCACATAGGCCATTACACCCAACATCAGCCACTGTAATTCAGTGCCATCTAGTGGTGGTTTACTGCAAGCACATAGACCATTACACACCATCAGCTGCTGTATTTCAGCGCCTGATCAGGACCCAGAAAGCAGCTTAGAGCAGCAGGAAAAACGCCAGCGCAGGAGATTGAGGCCCGATTTGCTGTATCCATTTTTAATGAGTCGTAACGCAGCCTAGCAGCTCGTGTGCAGTCCAAATGGGCTCTCTGTGCCGCTCTTAAGAACACACACGTTAATAATTCAGTGCATTAAACCTCGAAAGCCACCTCCATAGCCGGAGCTAAATTATTTACACTAATGTTGATGATGTTTATTAGGCTCGGCTAATAACCGTGGAGGCAGCCAGTCTGGCCCAATTGGACTCTCGGTGCCTCTTAATAAGGCAGTAGAGCAGGCCATAAACACACACACACATACCCATGGACACACACACACAGCCATGAACACACACACACAGCCATGAACACACACACACCCATGAACACACACACACAGCCATGAACACACACATACCCATGGACACACACACACCCATGGACACACACACATACAGTACCCATGAACACACACACACAGCCATGAACACACACACACAGCCATGGACACACAAATATCCATGAACACACACATACCCATGAACACACACATACCCATGGTCACACACATACCCATGGACACACACACATACCCATGGACACACACACATACCCATGGACACACACACATACCCATGGACACACACACACATACCCATGAATACACACACATAGCCATGCACACACACACATACCCATGAACACACACACATACCCATGATCACACACACATACCCATGGACACACACACATACCCATGAACACACACACACATAGCCAAGAACACACACACATACCCATGGACACACACACATAGCCAAGAACACACACAAATACCCATGGACACACACACATATCCATAAACACACACATATCCATGAATACACACACATATCCATGGACACACATGAACACACACACACACATACCCATGAACACACACACATACCCAAGAACACATACGTAGCCATGAACCTATGCTGACGAGAGCCTGAAAAGCTGAAGCTGAAAGCCAGTTAGTCCATCAGAGTGTTGTCTACGCAGATGGTTATCCAATTCCACAACCACAGAAATGCTTTTAGTGGCAAAATGTTACAGAAAAAAATTCTACAAATGTTTTGTGTACTCTTTCCCATCCTCAGAGGATTCCGAAT
>NW_027468609.1:19274076-19291576 GCF_046254945.1 Alosa pseudoharengus | reverse complement strand
CAGTCGGATTCTCTGTAGTTGTCTTTCCCATAATTACATAGTCGGATTCTCTGTGGTTGTCTTTCCTTGAGCCCATGTGAATTCATCTTCATACCTTTTCTTGACCTCATGAAGAGTAAGGCAGGGATCACATTAGCCAGCTGCAAGCAGCAGGTTTCCTACATTTCTCTATGGTTCGGCAGCGGAACAGTGGCAACGCTGGTATGCCGCTAGTGTTGAAGAAGCTGAGCGTTGAACTTTGTTCAACTTTTAAAGCGCAACACGAGTGTATTCAAGGCAAACCATTTGTGTTACCATAGGAACGAGATAGAACTTATTATGGTCTGACCGTTGTGTTACGCTCGCCCCTGCCGCTTGCCGCTGGCTAATGTGATCCCCGCCTAAGTGTTCAGGACAGAGAATCTGAACACAGACAGATATTGGAACAGGAGGGGGAATTGTGTGTGTGTATGTGTGTGTGTGTGTGTGTGTGTGTGTGTGTGTGTGTGTGTGTGTGTGTGTGTGTGTGTGTGTGTGTGTGTGTGTGTGTGTGTGTGTGTGTGTGTCTGTGTCTGTGTGTCTGTGTGTGTGAGTACCAGATATTGGAACAAGAGGGGGAAGTGTCTGTGTGTATATGTGTGTGTGTGTGAGTACCAGATATTGGAACAGGAGGGGGAAGATGGCGGACAGACCAGGAGAGAGAGGTTGAGTGTGAAAGGGAGGGAGTACATGGAGGACATGAGGCAAGAGAGACAAACAGGACGTTTAAGGAGAAGAGGGATAGAGAGACAAACAGGATGTTTAAGGAGAAGAGGGATAGAGAGACAAACAGGATGTTTAAGGAGAAGAGGGATAGAGAGACAAACAGGACGTTTAAGGAGAAGAGGGATAGAGAGACAGACAGGACATTTAAGGAGAAGAGGGAAAGAGAGACAAACAGGACATTTAAGGAGAAGAGGGAAAGAGAGAATATAAATGCTAAATGGACTGCATTTATGTAGCGCTTTTTTCAACTCCTGCGAGCACCCAAAGCGCTTTACATTGTCATGACTCATTCACCTATTCACACACAAACACACACACACTCACCAAAGGCGGAGGCTGCCATGCAAGGCGCCCACCTGCTCATCGGAAGCATTGGGGTTAAGTGTCTTGCTCAAGGACACTTTGAACAGGGTCAGGAGGAGTTGGGCTCGAACCAGCAAACTTCCAGTTGCTGGACGACTCCTCTACCTCCTGAGCCACTGCAACCCCAGTATAAGGGAAGAGTGTGGAGATGTGGGGTCAGGGTTCATGGGCCAGGGGTCAATTCACCTTGCGTGTACTGCAGAATTCTCTCCAGGAGGACTGGGTACTTAGTGATGCGCTGTGTCACCAGTAGAATGCATTCTGGTATCTCCCTCCTCCGCACCAGCGAGTTACTGCTCTGTTGCTATGGAGACAACCATTACCCATCACTCACCAACACCAGGGAAAGAGAATAAGTTTATAGAACCCTAAGCATGACGACTGAGGAGCCAATAACAGTGCTAGCACAAAATCAAAGCAACCATGACGATGCTAAGGGAAGAGTGTTTACAAAAACGTGTGTGTGTATGTGGATGTGTGGATATGTGTGTGTGTGTGTGTGTGTGTGTGTGTGTGTGTGTGTGTGTGTGTGTGTGCTTGGTGCATGTGCATGCGTGTGTTTGAGTGAGTGAGTGTATGTGTGTTTGTCCACTTACTTTGATGAAAGTCTGGAAGCGTTTGTTCTGCTGTTGCAGTTCCTTGAAGAAGCTGACGGCCTCGGTGTGGTGACCACAGAATTGACCGTACACCTGCTTCATCCTTTCCGCATTTTCACCAGAGAACTAAACACACACACACACACACACACACACACACACACACACACACACACACACACACACACACACACACACACACACACACACACACACATATTATTAGGTACACTACAACTACTACTGGATCAATCAATCAATCAATCAATCTATCTATCTATCTACATACAGTATCTATCTATCTATCTATCTATCTATCTATCTATCTATCTATGGGGTCAGATGAGAGAGGAGGGCACCTGTTGTAGAAGTATGTCCCCGATGCGATGGATGATGTAGTTCCTGTCCCCGTCTAGGTGGGCGGAGCTATGGCGCCGCTCTCTCATGGCGGACAAGAAGTCCCGGTGCAGAGGTACGAGCTCGTCCAGGCAGGGGAAGATCCGACCAATGGCGTCAGCGTCTAGCTGCACTTCCTCTCTCAGGCCCCGCCTAAAGACCTCGGCCATGATGGACAGCGTCTGGACGTGGTGCAGCTCCGTCTGCATCAGCTCTGACACACACACAAACAAACAAGCAAACAGATAAGTAAATGAGTAAACACACTATGTAAACAGAGTAAATTGAAATCTTCCTTCTTAATTTATGTTAACAATTGAACTGTAACTGTAATGGAAAAAAACAGCCACAACTCTATTATTATTATATTGCTAGTATAAAATCTATAGTACATGGTACTATTACACACACACACACACACACACACACACACACACCATAGATGACGTCCTGTCTCTTGATGATGAGCTTGTCCTGGCCCTTGCTGAAGTGTGTGTCCACGGCCAGGCTCCAGGACTCTGCCTCCAGCTCCGCGGCGTCGGCGCCCAGCTCGCTCTGCAGTGGGGAGTCCACCACATCTACAGAGGCCAGCAGGGGACAAACCAGCAAAGGGCTCAGCACGGACGAGGCTTTCACAGGCCTCAAAAGTCCAAATGGGATGCAGATTTTACAGAGGGTGATTGGCTGAGACTGAGAAAGGTAAAGAGGTGTTATATTAACTCCATCTACAGATGTCAGGAGAGGACAAACAGGGGCCCAGAGAGGTCAAACAGACCTTCACTTTGTTCAAATAGAAGCAGGGACATGAGAATAGAAAGACAAAAATTAGAGCAAGAGAATTTTGTCCCTTCTCGGTTGCCATCCTCACCCTCTACAATGGAGGAATCCGTGGATGTGGATGACTCTGCTTTCTGGAGAGTCTCATCTGATTGGCTGTGGTTTCTCCAAGATGCGGAGTCCGTGTCTCCTTCTGGACTCTCGCTGAGGCTGATGGGACATGGAGTACCAGAGTTACTCTTGCTAAGGCAGATGGGACATGGAGTACCAGAGTTACTCTTGCTAAGGCAGATGGCATATGGAGTACCAGAGTTACTCTCTCTAAGGCTGATGGGATATGGAGTACCAGAGTTACTCTCTCTAAGGCTGATGGGATATGGAGTACCAGAGTTACTCTCTCTAAGGCTGATGGGATATGGAGTACCAGAGTTACTCTCTCTAAGGCTGATGGTATATGGAGTACCAGAGTTACTCTCATTCACTGTGCCTTGATGTTATATCATAAACCAGCTTCAGAGAAAAGAGCCGTTCACAACATAAAGATCATAAAGATAACTATAACTATAAAGATAACTATAACTATAATGTTAAAAGCGTCCACACCGACCAACGATAAGGAAAGTCTATCCTCGTGTTGATGAATGTGATGGCAAAAATTTGATTCTGATTGGCTATCAGCTTTTTAGCATTATCAAGGTAAACAAGGACAGGCTTTGGTCTTTGCTCCTATTCAAAGAAGCCAACTTGAAAGTGAAAGTGTAAAGACAGCAGCTCTTAATAGACAGTGAATGAAAGAGTGAATGAAAGAGTGAATGAAAGAGTGAATGAAAGAGTGAATGAAAGAGTGAATGAAAGAGTGAATGAGAGAGTGAATGAGAGAAAACACAGGGACTGGGGGACAGAGGGGAAAGGGAGGGATAGAGAGGGATAGAAAGAGAGAGAGAGGGACAGCGGAAGAGAGAGAGAAAGTGAGAGAGAGGGAGAGAGGGAGGGAGAGGGAGAGAGAGAGAGGGAGCAAGCGACTGACCGTTCTGATGGTGTGGGAACGCTCCTAGACAGGGTACTGGCCTGGGAGGAGGAGTCTTTGCGGTTGTCCCGGGATACCATCACGGGGAGTGACGCCGTTGTAGACACACTAGTACTCTCACGCACAGTAAAGTCTGAGATAGGGGTGAGAGACAGAGGGAGAGAGAGAGAGAGAGAGAGAGAGAGAGAGAGAGAGAGAGAGAGAGAGAGAGAGGGGGCTCCACATGACTGTCTATAATAATGAAAACATATCGGAAAGTTACCTATGTCCGCCCATGCCCTATTTTCACCCTTTTACGTGTATGTGTCACTTGATATTAATTTCTATACAAACCAAGACGCCAGATTCCTAAAGAAACGCAAGCACCCACCCCATAAGGGTATCTCTGTACTATTATCGGTTGCGTATAACACAATGGATTGTCCGACGCACTGCCAATCATACACAAACTTGACTGCATTTCGTTGTCTTTGTACTTGTACTCTTCAATAAAGTTGAATCTAATCTAATTTAAAAATGACATTGTACAGTGACTCTGTAAATCTGTAAACAGTGTTGTATTGCTGCGTGTACAAAACCGCTTGGAGCTCCAGTGGAATTTTGATTTCGCAACGAGAATTCTCGGTCTAACCGTTGATATGCCGATACATCTGAGCACGGTAAACAAAATCAGATATTTTAGGCAGTAAAATCTCCCGTTAAGAACCAAACCAGATTTTGTTCTCTACACACTTATGGCTACTAAAAAATGTAAGGTTTATTAATCAAATTTTATTCTGAAGTCAGACATTCACAGCACAGTAACCCAAATACACACGTTAAACAAATAATAATAACCAATAAACAAACTTACTTTGTGGTAGAGATGATGTTCTAGACTTTATATTGGAAACTGAATATTTATCCTGGAGTTTCTGTGAGAGTAGACAGAAGCTTTACTCAGACAGGGAGATCAAGATAACACACACATACACACTCATTCACTTCACTGACACACCCATTTTTTTGCACACACACACACACACAGGTTTTGAGTAGCATGTTAAACAACAATCAATTTTCTGTGGAAATAAGCAATGTGTCACTTGTGTGCATTAACCATTAACATGCTTATCATAGAGTTATCTTTGAGGAAAGGTAAACATACACACACACCACACACACACACAAACACACACACACACATACATACCTTGAGGCATGGTGTGGCAGAGTCCCGACAGCCTTTATGGACTGTGAGAGTACAGTCTATGGACAGAGGACAGAGCTATGTTTTAATATACAGTACATAATTGGGCATACACACACACACACACATACACACACATGTGTGTGTGTGTGTATGCCCAATTGTGTATTTTAAAGTATATAAGTATATAGTTATATATTTTAAAATACACAATTGGACATACATAATTACATACACAATTGGACACACACACACACACACACACACACACACACACACACACACACACACACACACACACACACACACACACACACACACATACGTACACACACACACATGCACCAAACCAGAAACCCAAACAAACACAATCAGAGACATACACACACAAGTATACACACACACAAATCTCTCTTTGAACATTCTTTTGTCATCTTTTAATGAAACAAACATCAAACTGTGTTAATAAAGAAAGAGAGAAACAAGTGAAAATGAGAAGGATGTCTGACTGATTGTGTATACAGTACGTGTGTGGATGAAAGTGTGTGTTTGTGTTTGTCTATGAGTGCGTGTGTGTGTGTGTGTGTGTGTGTGTGTGTGTGTGTACTCACTAGAGCAGTGCAGCAACTCCTTCCCCGTGGCTGGCTTGTCACACACCAGGCAGACGGACTGTCCAGCGCAGGACCCGGAGGAGAAGAGGTGGCCGTTGGACTGCCTGTCTTTCCCCTCGCGGTCCTTCGCCTTTCCCTTAGAGAACCACAGAGACATCAGGCTCAGTCCAGCTGCTCCAACATCCGCACACACACACACAGACACTTCACGTTCTCACCTTCTCTCTCTCTCTCTCTCTCTCTCTCTCTCTCTCACACACACACACACACACACACACACACACACACACACAGATTTCCAGTCTTAGGTCCTGTCAAGCTGACTTGATGAGATCTAGTAAAGCTGAATGCCTGCGCCTCAGTGCTGCTGGAGGAGAATTTGGGGTTTCACTAAAAGAGGCCAACTAGTGTTGGATGGGTTAATCATTAACATGGACAAGCATGGGACTTTGGTGTGTGTGTGTGTGTATGATTTTGTCTGTGAGTATGTGTGTGTGAGAGAGAGAGAGAAAGAAAGAGAGAGAGAGAGCGAGACAGAGAGAGAGAGAGAGAGCGAGAGAGAGTGATGACACTCTGTAAGTATTTGTGTGTGTCGCGTCTCTAGGTGTCTCCTGTGAATGATTTCAGAACTGGACTGTCGGCCTTCAGCAGTGATGTCAGCAGGAGACAGCAGACACTGACCCAGATATCCGGTCAGAAATCTGGACTTCCCCACCGGTGTGATTACAGTACAACAACATGAACAATATGTTTGTGACTCGACTCTAAACAGATCACCTGAACAGGCGGTAAATCAAGTTCAAGTACACACACCCACGCACATGCACACGCAGTAAACACAAACACAGGCAGTGTTAACTTTCGATTTCCACAGACAATATCACATGGTCTAATGACTTTATTGCTAGACATTTATCTGTGTGGCCTGTGATTCCTAGTGCTTTCTAATGTATGTTTGCTGAGCTTAAATATCAGCAACTCCTTAAAACAACCTTTCACTAAAACGGTGGACTCCTCGTTAAAACAACCTTTCCGTAAAACAGTGGACTCCTCCTTAAAATAATCTTTCACTAGAACGTTCATGCTGTTCTCAGAACTTCATTCTTTCTCTCATTCTCTCTGTTAATCAGTCAATCAGACTTTATTCAAATAGCACGATTACTGCAGGGCAGCAATGCAAGGTGCTTAACGGCGTGCTCAAACTATGCCATCCGTACCGAACCTACGTACGAACCCCAAAGTCTGGTTCGTTTAATCCGGGCCCGGGTCAGCTTGAGGAGGTGGTCTCAGGCTTGGTACCATTCGGCTTATGATCGCGCCTATGCCTATGCGCCAACCGTTCCTGGGTACAGTTTCATAATATGCAGTGTGGGTGCGGACCAAGAACAGGAGAGAAGCGTACTCTGGCACGGTACAAGTTAACCGTGCTCAGTACGCCCTAAGACACACTTGAGATGTTATACTATCAAAAGAATGAAGCGAAACGAAGGCCTATCACCTATCTGAGTCACACTGACTTGTGCTTTGTTTTCATGTGAACTTGGACATGATTTTCGTATTAGCTCAGGAGCTCTTTTTTTCTCCTTGGCCTGTTTGAGAGGAAAACGTCATTCTGAGTGCAGTAATCATGCTATTTGAATAGTCTGATTGACTGATTAACAGAGAGAATGAGAGAAAGAATGAAGTTCTGAGGGAGGGAAGGCGGCTTCAGATGCACTGTGCTGAAGCTGCACATAAGAGCTTTGCTTTGAGCGGCGCTCAGCCTGCTGATAGGAGGTCTAAATGAGGAGTTTAAAAGAAGTGTTTACAGAGTGTTGAGACAGTGTCCCAGTGCGCAAGATCTTCAAAGTGTTGAGACAATGTCCCAGTGTGCAAGATCTTCAAAGTGTTGAGACAATGTCCCAGTGTGTGAGATCTACAAAGTGTTGAGACAATGTCCCAGTGTGTGAGATCTACAAAGTGTTGAGACATGTCCCAGTGTGTGAGATCTACAAAGTGTTGAGACATGTCCCAGTGTGTGAGATCTACAAAGTGTTGAGACAATGTCCCAGTGTGTGAGACACCTGCTGAGTGTTGAGACAGTGTCCCAGTACGTGAGACCTGCTGATAGTTGAGACAGTGTGGTCACTGTGTGATACCTGCTAAGTATAAGTATAAGTATATATACTTTTTTGATCCCTTGAGGGAAATTTGGTCTCTGCATTTAACCCAATCGGTGAATTAGTGAAACACAAACAGCACACAGTGAACACACAGTGAGGTGAAGCACACACTAATCCCGGCGCAGTGAGCTGCCTGCTTCAACGGTGGCGCTCGGGGAGCAGTGAGGGGTTAGGTGCCTTGCTCAAGGGCACTTCAGCTGCAGCCCACTGGTCGGGGCTCGAACCGGCAACCCTCCGGTTACAAGTCCAGAGTGCTAACCAGTGGGCCACGGTGAGTGCTGAGTGTTGAGACAGCTTGGTCATTGTGCACAGTCCCAGTGTGTGAGGTCTATTGAGCTCTCTTATCACCGCTGTGTCAACAACATGAGTGCCGGTACGGAAAAAGCTGTCAGACATTCAGATGATTTTTAAGTGCCGTTTTCCTCATTCTTTTGTTTCCCCTAGTTTGTTTATGCTGAGGGTGCTGAACACGTGGCTCCAGAGCAAGCTGAAGCTGAGTGCTTGTCTGTATGTGTGCTTATCTGTCAGTGGGTGTGTGTGTGTGTGTGTGTGTGTGTGTGTATGTGTGTGTGTGTGTGTGTGTGTGTGTGTGTGTGTGTGTGTGTGTGTCTGTGTATAAGAGTGTGTGTGTGTGTGTGTGTGTGTGTGTGTGTGTGTGTATGTGTGTGTGTGTGTGTGTGTGTGTGTGTGTGTATGTGTGTGTGTGTGTGTGTGTGTGTGTGTCTGTGTATAAGAGTGTGTGTGTGTGTGTGTGTGTGTGTGTGGGGGGGGGCTGCTAATGCATTTCTCTCACCTTGTTTTTGTTGCGTGTGCTGGACATGCGGCTCTTGAGGAAGCTGAATGTCCGGCTGACTTTGTACTTCTCCGACTCGTTCTTGGAGGGGATGATGTACCTGTCCCACTCCTCCTCCTCGATCCTGCACGGACAGAGAGACGAGACGTCAGTGACCCACACCGCCCGCTGCCAGTGCATCGCAGCACTGCACACTGCTCACAGGGTTAGTCGGCTTGTTGGACCCATGCAGTTGTAGTGGGCAGGTGCTGAGGGGGGGGGGGGGGTTACGTTGGGTTCTCGAGAGGTAGCGTTTGAGGAACAGCAAAAGACAAACAATGCCCCACAGCGAGGCCGGCAGAAACCTACACAGAACAAGCGGTCCCTCAATGAGGAATCATGACTTGGGTCACATGCTGAATCCAGACGAGAACTTAGTGGGTAGCGATGCCTCAGTGGACGTTCAGAGGAAATGACACAGCAGACATGAGTGTCACATTCGTAGGAGGGGGAGGGGGTTGTTAGGACATGCAGTTGTGGTGGGGGTGGGGGTGGGGCACTATTGTGTGTTAGAGAATGTTAAGGGGTGTCAAGAGGTCAGGTTCTAGCTAGTGTGACCTCTAAGAGGTCAACGTCAGAGGTCATGCTAATGTGTGGCCTCTAAAAGGTCAGAGTTAGCGATCATGCTAATGCTAACAGTAATGCTAGCGCAGGCTCGTGGACTGCGGCCCGTGACTGAGCTCTAGCTACAGTGACGTGACGTGACGTACTCTTTGAGGAACTCGGAGAGTGTGAGGTGCTGGAGGGAGTCGGCCAGCTCCACATTGGACTCGTCCTCGGCCGACTGAGCTCTCCTGCGGAACCTCAACTCCCTACACACACACACACACACACACACACACACGCGTAAGCATACACACACACATAAGCATACACACACACACACACACACATGCATAGGAACACACACACACACACACACACACACACACACACGTAGGCATACACACACTACACAAGCATGGGCACACACAAACACACACACATACACACACACACACAGGCATAGACACACACATATACACATGCATAGGCACACACACACACACACACACACAAGTAGGCATACACATACCACACAAGCACCACACAGGCACACACACAGACTTCCCTTGTTATGTCCCTCTTCTGCACAGGGTAAACACACAAGACTTTGAAAAGACACAGTTCTTGTCCTCTTTATTTCTCTCTCTGTATCTCTTCCACTGAACTCCCTCATGTTTGTTCTTTATCGCTATGTAAATAAACACATATAATCATCTTCGTTACTGGACAAGACCAATGCTCATTGTCTGCAATACACACACACACACACACACACACACACACAAACACACACACATACACACACACACACACAAACCCCTCTCTAACTCAACCTATCACATATGCGCTTTAGTGAGTCTCCTCTGGATGGTGCTACAGTACTACAACAGCAATCACACACACACACACACACACACACACACACACACACACACACAGAGACACAGACACAGACACAGACACACACACACACTCCCTACTCCACTGAATGAACAGAGAGGAGGGGAGCATAGGGTGGAGGGAGGAAGGAAGGGAGAAGGGGAGAGGGGAAAGCCTTTTGTTAGATCAGAGAGAGAGAGGCAGAGAGAGAGAGAGGAAGAGGGAGGGAAAGAGAGATTGTGGCAGAGAGGGAAAGTAATAAAGAGGAAAACAGAGAGAGGGATAGAGGGAGAGATGTAGAGAGAGAGAGAGAGAGAGAGAGAGAGAGAGAGACATGGAGGACACAGAGGGAGGTATAACCACACTGTCAGAGAGGAAGTCTTTAGGGAAAACAAGGTCAGCCTGGCCCTCTTATCAAAGGTAACATGAGCCAAAAAACTCAGATATGGGATATGGACACACACACACACACACACACACACACACACACACACACACAGTATAGACTGCCTGAAACACTGTAACAACTTCCTTGCCAATAATTGTGCTGTTCCACTGCCATTCTAGTATTTATTTCCAAAGCCCACAGACGCTGCTCAGCCCAGACCCACCCACAATGCGCGCACACACACACACACACACACACACACACACACACACACACACACACACACACACACACACACACACACAGACACACACTAGTATGCACAACTCTTCTCTGGCCTCTCTTGTCCTTTCTCTCTGCTGTTGTATTTTCTTACAAAGACAAATGATCGATTGCTCGCCTTTACCGCAAAAGATGTTTGATTGACAAATGAAAGGGATTTTATAGGAAGCCGTCTGTAAAACTGAATGCATGTAGAAAACATTTCCTGTGCAGTTTATGAATCAGTATCAAAGAGGCAACTCTGGGTCAAATGGTCTTCACTGGAGAATTTTCTTTTTTTCACTGTTTTATTTGGTGAGACTGACCAGAACCTAAATGCATCGTATGATGAAAGATGTGACCCTCCTCGGAGAGCCTGAGGACAAATGATACTCTCTATCTGCTGAATAACATGCCCAAGACCAACAACCTCAAAGACTAAAAATGAACAAGAGTGGAAAAGACATGATGGAAAAAAAGAGAGAAAAAAAGAGTTACAAAAAGGGGAGGAAGAGGAGAATAAAAACACTCTAGACAGCTCAACTAAACAACAGAACCCTTCGGTCTCCTGGCAACCCAGTCGCCAGAGCAACACTGGAGAGTTCCAACTGTAGACCAGAGACCAGGGGAGCAGGAGGGACACAGAGAATGAGAGGAAAGAGAGGGATACAAAGAACGAGAGGAAAGAGAAGGATACAAAGAACGAGAGGAAAGAGAGGGGGAAGGAAAATAACGAGAGAGAATTGCGAAAGAGAGAAACTGATTGTTTCTGTGCGTGTATGTGCGTACCTTTTCTCCTGTGCTGATTCAGTGAGGCCAAGCACTCTCTGCTCTGTGGACACAAACAACAACAACATTCCCGTCAGACAAACACACACAGACACACACTGTATCTGAGATAAACCACACAGGGTCAAGCACTCCTCACATCACCACAGAGGGGTCATTCACACAGCTTCATTGATTCAGAGGCAGAGGTGGAAAAGTCCGGCTTCAGAAAGTAAAAGTCCAACCATGTATTGGTTTACCTGTGCACTTAACACAGGTGATCTCACAGATTAGCTGCTCTCCCTGGCTGAAGAGTTGTGCTAATCAGAATCAGCTGGTTTAAGTGAATGGTTGGCACAGATATGTGGTAGGACTTTCACTTTCTGAATCTGCACTTCTCCACCTCTGTTCAGAGGCAGCGTCTCGCGACTAGGCCTCGATGCAGAGCCACTGAATCCATGATTCGCCCTCTACAACGCATATGGCAGCTCGAAATTCACCCTCAATACTGCACACGGCAGGTTGTAATTCCCCCTGAATTACGCACGTGTTTCATTCCTCTATAACATAGACGTGATTTGTTGCTCTATAACGCACATGTGTTTCATTCCTCTATAACACACACGTGATTCGTTCCTCTATAACGCACGTAGTTTATTCCTTTATAACTCACATGTGATTCGTTCCTCTATGATGCACATGTGATTCGTTCCTCCATAACGCACATGGCAGGGGTCTTATGAATGAAGCACTTAAGGGCTGAGCGCTGCCAGAGGTGGTTCTAAATGGCTGGGTTCTGCTACAGCATATAATTATGATGGTGAATGTGGCCGTAGGCTGATATTAACACTCGCCTGGAGGGGACGAAAAGGAGAGAGGTTCCAGCCGTGTGGTCAGGAGGGGAAATCACACATTCACATACACACACACACACACACACACACACACATTTGCTAGAGCATGAGGACGGACACACACACACACACACACACACACACACACACACACATTTGCTAGAGCATGAGGACGGACGGACACACACACACACACACACACACACACACACACACAACGGTGAACAAAACCCTGATCTTAAGAGCAGATGTTTGATGCACACACACCACTGGGCCTTTGTGTGATTTTTCATATTCACACACACACACACACACACACACACACACACACACTTAGGAATGCGCAGAATCACTCAATCAGCCTGGGGAGATCAGACGGGTCCATAACGCTCATGCACCACTTCACACTTTGATGCCATCACAAGTCTGTCCTTCCACCGAACACCTGAACAGCAGCATATGATAATGTACCAATGCAGCCACAGAGAAACAGCAGCATATGATAATGTACCAATGCAGCCACAGAGAAACAGCAGCATATGATAATGTACCAATGCAGCCACAGAGAAACAGCAGCAGCGGAAACTTTTCACACACACATGTACAATACATACACATGTATACACGTACCCATATACACACAATTTCACTACCACACACATGGTTACACACACATGGGATTGGAGAGAAGCAAGCCTGGATGATGATCAGGTACAGACACACAGACACGCACACACACGCGCACATGCACACACACACACACACACACACACACACACACACACACACACACACACACACACACACACACACACACACACACAGAGACCCATGCTGTTAGCGTTGGTGTGTTGAGCAGAAGCGAGAGGAAGGAGTGTGTGAGGCCAGTACTTACTAACAGGGTTGAGGATGTAGAGAGATTTAGACAGAGAAAGAGCCTGCAAGAGAGACCGACTGCCACTGCTGCTGGAGAAGGCGCCATCTACAGGACACAGTGGACATGACAACTCAACTCAACTTAACTCCACTCACTAGGGCCCCTGTAGCAGGACTGAGAAAGACTGGAGTGTGTGAGATACACCTTCATACTCTCACATATTTAAAAGAGGCATGTGGAAATCTGGAGGCTTCGAGTTGTCTGGAACGCAGCCACTCGGCACTTAATGAACAGTGGCACATGTGGTATGACGTGGTATTACAAGAGACCAGGCCTAGCGATATCTGGTTTGCATGCTAACTTCAGTGGATATAACACAGAGCATAGGTGTCTTTGACATCACGTCATGTTTATGTCATAGGTGTCTTTGACATCACGTCATGTTTATGTCATAGGTGTATTTGATATTATGTCATGTTAATGTCATAGGTGTTTTTGACATTACGTCAAAATGGTTGTTTCTTCACATTCTGTTGCTAAAGCACCTTTAAGTAACATTTAAGTAACATTTCTGTCAGATCCATATGGTTGTCTTGTGGACCAGGGCAGATCCTGACCGGCCTTGAGAGGATGCCCACCCCCATCCCCACCCCCCAGGTTTGACTCAGGTCTCTGTTTCCTTTCCTGTGGTCATCATCTCTATGGTTTCTCTCAGGGGCCCTCAGAGACCAGAGCCTTGAGACAACACTCAATATCAATGGTGCAGCGCAAATAAATAAAACAGAACCTGAGGTTGACCAGAGCCCGCTCAAATGAGCCAGTTAATGTCAGAAACAGAACTGACAGAATAACAAGAGAGAGAGAAAGAGAGAAAGAGAATGAGAGAGAGAAAGAAAGAGAGAGAGAGAGAGAGATTAGTGAGGAAGAGATCTCATTCCACAGAAATGTAAACAGGACCCACGGTTAACAAGCTGTCTGAACAAGCTTCCTGTGAGGAGAACAGCAAACCTTCCCAAACCGCAGACTTGCCAGCCATACAGCCCTGGACTATCGCAGAGGAGAGACGAGAGAGACGGAACTCCAACCTGCCCAAACCGCAGGCTAGCCACACAGCCCTGGACTATCGCAGAGGGGAGAAAGAGAGAGTGAGATGAGAGAAACACGACTCTGAACTCCAGCTGTCTGACCAGCAGTCTACAGATGTCAGAATCCGAACCGAGCCAGAATGAGGGAATGATATGCATGAACCGCCTATATGACCCTGAACTATAGGGACAGAGACAAAGACGCGATGAAGATAAAGACGAAGACAAAGGCGAAAACGAAGATAAATTGAAATAACTGTCGGCCATCTGAGCAACTATCTTCGTAAAGCTGACTTCCTACATTCTATATGGGCGTGTTAGCACCAGGCTCAGACTCCGGGCAGACAGAGACGGCAAGCACCATCTGAGAGGGCGACTACTGAGAGGGATAACTCCAGCAGTCTTCATATGAGGCTGTCTTAGTATCCCAATTAAACGCGGGTGACAAAGAGGCTACAGTACATCAGCGCAGATTAAATGTCCAGCTCAAAGCAGGAACCAAAGCAAGCCAGACTGAGAGGAGAACTGTGCCTTTTTTACAGTACCATGTCCATATCTGGGTCTCAGAACTAGAACCAGGACAGATTCTGTATGAACCGTCTCCATGTCCCAGTCTCAGCACCAGAACCAGCACCAGTGTGAGACTAAAATAACTCTCTCTGCACTGACAGACTCTCTCTTACTTCAAGAAAGAGAACCTGACAAGGCTAGAGAGCGACATTATTTGAATCTACTGTATGTATATCAGTATCTAGAACAAGGCAACACTGACACTAGATGACGGACGCTAGATGATGCTATCTCAGTACCAGAACCATCCAGGCTGAGAGAACAACCTTCTTCATAGTACAGTCCAATATAGTACATTCCACTGTAGTACAGTATGGTATAGTACATTCCACTGTAGTACAGTATGGTATTGTACAGTCCACTGTAGTACAGTATGGTATAGCGCAGTCCACTGTAGTACAGTACGGTATAGTGCAGTCCACTGTAGTAAAGTACGGTATAGCACAGTTCCTGAATCTGCGATCAAACAGCGGTTACCATTAGCTCTCCTCTCTCTTTATAGTCCAGTCTAGTGTAGTTCCTGAAGCTGCATCAGGACAGATCAAGCAGCGAATAGTATCCCCTCTCCTCTCTCTTTACAGTATAGTCTAATCTGTGTTGAGATAGATCAAACAATGGACACCAGCAGCTCTCTCTACTACACTGACAGCCTGAGCCAGAGGTTCAGAGAATGCCCAGAGGACCAGAACGGACCAGTCTGGAGACCAGAGAATGCCCAGAGGACCAGAACGGACCAGTCTGGAGACCAGAGAATGCCCAGAGGACCAGAACGGACCAGTCTGGAGACCAGAGAATGCCCAGAGGACCAGAACGGACCAGTCTGGAGACCAGAGAATGCCCAGAGAACCAGAACGGACCAGTCTGGAGACCAGCGCGCCTGTCCACTACTAGTGACTGTCAGGATGACAGGTGAAAGGTGAAAGGTGAAAGGTGTGAGAGAGGAGGCTGACCTGGTGTGTTTTCGGGGGTGTGTGTGTGTGCCTCTCGGCTGAAACGAGGGGGCAGCAGGCTGATCTTCGGGCAGGAGTACGAGTAGGAGCGCAGACGCACCCCATGATCCGCCGTGTTCTGTGGGCGCACACACACACACACACATACACACACACACACACACACACACAGACAGATGAGCAACACACACACACACACATAGACACATACACACAGATGAGCAACACACACACACACACACACACACACACACACACACACTGTACATAAAAAGCACAATTCCGCTCACCCTACACCACCCCTTGTCTACACATACATCCATACACACACACACATTTAAAAAGTTCTTTACTTCCTATAGCCCACATTATTATGTCACAGCTATATTACAAATAGCATTTCTGTAAGTGAGTGTGTGTGTGTGTGTGTGTGTGTGTGTGTGTGTGTTCCACCTTTGTAGGGGCGTGGCTCTGGGCGGAGGAGGCGGAAAGAGTGCGCGTGCAAGTCAGCTCGGGGGCGTGGTCAGCACTGTCCCTCTCGTCTCCGCTGGGCAGTGCCGTTTTCATCAGGATCTCATCCTCCTCTTCCTCACTGTCCACCTCAAGGGCCACCAGTGTGGGGCTGAGGCTGAGACACACACACACACACACCACACACCACACAGCACACAACACACACACACACACACGAGCACACAACTCTTTTCTTTGATATAAAGTATTCACACAAGCAGGCCACCAATACTGTAAATGTTGGTAACATAGTCACACCAAAAAAACTGGCCAATCAGGAAAGAGCTCCTACCTGAGGTCACATGACCCTGAGGGCAGGCTCTGCGCCTGATTGGTGGGTTCGGAGCGTGAGGAGCGCAGGAGTCTGGCTAGCGCCATGTCAGCGGGAGAAGGGGATGAGAGAGGAGAGGGGGAGGAGAGAGAGGGAGAGATAGAGCGCTTTTCTTCTCCACCAGGAGGGGGCGTATCCGTGGCACCGGGTGGAGCAGAGCCCGTCTCCCCGTCTGTGGTCGTGCTGCCGCTCGTCACCCCGGCAACTGGCATCTTCTCTTCAGGGTCGTTAATCTACAGCAGAAGTGGGGACACTACTAAATCAGCGTGGGTGTGCTTGCGAGGTTGTACATGTACATGTTTGTTTGTCTATGTGTCTCTGGATGGATGTGTGTGTGTGTGTGTGTGTGTGTGTGTGTGTGTGTGTGTGTGTGTGTGTGTGTGTGTGTGTGTGTGTGTGTGTGTGTGTGTGTGTGTGTGTGTGTGTTCTTACCTGTCCTTTCCCATTAAGCATGGCACTGAGGCGTGCCGCAGCAGACGTGGTGGGGTGTGTGCGTGTGTGTCCTTGCTTGGAGGAAGCTGTGGGAGAGCAGGATTTCTCTGGAGTAGGGTAAAGACACACACACACACACACACACACACACACACACACACAGACAGACAGAGAAAGAGAGAAAGAGAGAGAGAGAGAGAGAGAGAGAGAGAGGAAAAGAGAAACGATAAATATAATATGACACTGTTATACTACTGTACCTAATCTGTAATAAAATCATACGACCATAAACTGTATCTGACATATTCATGAGCTGGTTCTGTCTGCATTATTATGGAGAGTTCTGACC
>NW_027468609.1:19269076-19271576 GCF_046254945.1 Alosa pseudoharengus | reverse complement strand
AAAAGCACTGGTAGTTTACTTACAAGACGATTTATACAGACAGTATCTTCTCGAAGTTTAGCGACGAGTAAGAATGAACAGGTATGATAAGGGATCAGATTCCAAAAATAATTCCGTGGAAATGCATGGATTCCAGTTGCTGCTACTGGAAGAAACTGTAATCCATGCATTTCCACAGAATTATTTTTGGAATCTGATCCCTTATCATACCTGTTCATTCTTACTCGTCGCTCGACTTATCGTGACTAAATTCAAGATGGCTGCAAACGCTAAACTTTTTGAAGATACTGTCTGTATAAATCGTCTTGTAAGTAAACTACCAGTGCTTTTTCAAAGTTCTCAATGTCTCGTTTTAAATGTCAGGGCCCTCGGAAGTCTACCAATGAAGTGTGGAGAGACATTGAGCCTCGTAAATGGTGTAAAACAGTGATTTATTTGCATGGCTATGCCGATGCCCGAGGCACCACCATTGACCGCCTTGTTGGTAGCATCGGCTAACTAGCGCCAGATTTTGGAGTGCAGGGGACAAGCCGAGATGGGCTATGAGACATACGTTCACACTCGGTATCATGTTTCAAAACACTTTAGGTCAAAATCACACCGGAATTCTCCTTTAAGCAGCACATACACACGTGAACGTCTGTGTCCATCTGTGTGTCCATGTGCCTATGTGTGTGTGTGCCTATGCATGTGCGTGTGTGTGTGCATATGCATGTGTTTTTTTGTTAAAGACAGGAAATACTACAAATGCAACCAATTACAAAGAAGGAAAGAAACAAAAAGACAATGTAAAGAAAAAGAAAGAAATACAAGTGAGAATGACAGATGTATGTATATGTTTCAGTGTGTGTGTGCGTGTATGTGTGCGTGCACGCGTACGTGAGTGTGTGTGTGTGTGTGTGTATGTGTATGAGTGTGCGCGGAGTACATGTCTGTGTGTGTGCGTGCACGTACGTGTCTGTGTGTGTGCGTGAGTGCATGCATGTGTGTGTGTGTGTGCACGTACATGTGTATGCGTGCATGTATGTTTCTGTGTGCAAATGCGTATGTGTGTGTGTGTGTGTGTGTGTGTGTGTGTGTGTGTGTGTGTGTGTGTGTGTGTGTGTATGTGTGAGTGTATACGTGTGTGTGCTAAGAGACAGAGAGGAAAGGATGATGTGTGTGTGCTTGTGTTAGCTCCATGGAGACAGGGGGTAAGAGCGGAATGTCATTGCATCACTTTCGGAAATTCCTCCTGACCAGCCGAATACCAGTAGCCATTATCCCATTATTCCCCCCATAGTCCCCAAGCCTTTAAAATAGAAACCAGACAGGACGGCTAGAACAGCTATGCTATCTGACCCCTCGCCACAAAGCAAGTCATGGAAGAGCCAGGAATTCATATCGGGCAGACTTATACATTAACATCTGATCATAGCATACATACACACACACATACACACACACAAACACACACACACACACACACACACACACACACACACACACACACACACACACTAATAACAACCTTTTGTGTATAGAGGAATACAGTACAGAGATATAGTGTTTGCATTATTCCCGGTGCAGATTGTGTGCTGTGCTAACATACTCCAAACCCACGACACAGCTTACTCCACACATAGTCCATATTCACTACACATTTGCACTTCATGACCCCACACCACTGAGACCAACAATAACATCAGCAAGCCACACACCAAAAATGTAATGTCGAGACAATTACACCCTCTCTATACATTACGTTGTTATGTTCTCTCTCTCTCTCTCTCTCTCTTTCACATACACACACACACACACATACACATACACACACATACAGACAGAGACAGAGAGAGAGAGAGAGAGAGAGAGAGAGAGAGAGAGTTAGTGAGAGCAAGTTAGAGAATGGACTGATGTTGTTCTTCAGCCAACTACCTGCCTCTAGATAAGACAGCAACAATCAAGGTCAAATCAAGGGCTCAGGGTTCAGTTAAGGTTAGCCCAGGGCCACGTCAAGGTTTAATCAAGGTCAACTGAGGGTGAGATCGGAGCCAAATGAGGACTCGTAGAAGGGGTGGCTGTGCATCTCGCCCACTAACACAGTCACCTCAACGTACCTCTGCACCGAACCTCTCTTGCGTAACAGACACACACAAACACACACAACGCCGCCTTCCTCTACGTCTAAATTTGTACACTGTCTCATTTCTCCACACACCTCCTCTCCTCTCCCCGCTCTCCTCTCCTCTCTCCCTCCCTCTCTTTCCCGCTACTCTCTTCTCCTCTCTTCTCCTCTCCTCTCCTCTGCTATGCTATGCTGTGCAGGAAAATGGATGTGTAATGTGGGCTAAACTAGGCCTCCTTTTCACCTCCCCTTTCCTCTCCACTCCTCTCCTCTCCTTTCCTCTCCTCCCTCTCTCCTCCTCTCCCCTCCCCTCTCCTCTGTTCCTCTCTTCGTTGGCTGTGCATTACCTGGTTTGTTTGTCCTCCTGCGTATCCTCATCCTTGGGAACGAAGG
>NW_027468609.1:19244076-19249076 GCF_046254945.1 Alosa pseudoharengus | reverse complement strand
GCTTTTTTTGCCATTAAAAACAAAAAAAGAGTTTTACAACATGTATACCAGCCAGCTCACGTTAGCAAGCTACCTATCCAAAACTTGCTAGCAAAGTTAGTGGTGGTTGAGCTGTCATGGTACACCCCCAAATGCCGGGTAAGCCCATAGTCAAGCATTGACGCAGACACCCTAGGTGTGGAGGAATATACTGTTAGTAATCATCATACCTGAAGGATCAGGTAGAAAAGCATCCAAATATCTCTGCATCCTTTAGCACTGCCTATGGGTCAGTGGCACTTCAGAGAGACACACATCGGGACTTTATTGTGATTCTGAGACAGCCAGTGCACCCACTGAGCAAAAGCTCTGGCCAAAACAAACAAGCACGGCCAATGGGGACCCGCACCCATGCACACTTTAGGGTATAACTGGGGCCAATGGGAACCCACAAACATGCAGACTTTAGGGTATAACTGGAGCCAATGGGAACCCACACACATGCTGACTTTAGGGCATAACTGGAGCCAATGGGAACCCACACACATGCAGACTTTAGGGTATAACTGGGGCCAATGGGAACCCACACACATGCAGACGACATCCCACTAAAAACAAAAACACACAGACACACACAGAGAAAGAGAGAGAGAGAGTGTGAGAGAGAGAGAGAGAGAGAGAGAGAGAGAGAGAGAGAGAGAGAAACAAAGAGAAACCCAAACACACAATGACCTTGTCAGCTTTGCAGAGTTTGTTAGCGAACTCAAATCCAAACACCTGACCTGACAAATGGCTGTCCAGCCACTAATGGAGGCAGACGCATCACCACGCAGACAGAAGCCAAGCCTGTCCCGGCTCCAGAGCAAGACCAGCGCCAATTATGCTGCACAATTTAGCCTAAACAATCCATTTGCCCCTGTTAACGTTATGCAAGACTACAACTACAAAGGGACCGGGGGAGCTGGGAATTCTCCTGGTTTGGAGAGGAGCCTGGTAACAAACGGCTGTGTTAAACACCAGTGTCACATCCTCCATGTCCCGCAGAATAAAGGGAGCTCCTTAAAGAAAAGAAAAAAAACACATTGATCCTCACACATCGATCCTCACACATCGATCCTCACATACACCAGGACTGAGAGGCCAGATTAGTGTCAATGGAAGTCACACTCAAAAACCTGTGTGTGTTTGTGTTTGTGTTTGTGTGTGTGTGTGTGTGTGTGTGTGTGTGTGTGTGTGTGTGTGTGTGGGTGTGTGTGTGTGTGTGTGTGAGTGTGTGTGTGTGTGTTTGTGTGTGTGTTATGTATGTCTGGTACATGTGGAGAAATTGACAATAAAGCTGACTTATTTACATAATATTTAAATAATAATATTTAAATAAATAAACTAAATAAATTAAATAAATTAATAAACTAAATAAATAAACAAACACACAAACATAAACAGAGACTCTTTCCTTGGGTTTATAACTGCTATGTGCCTCTGTTTACTAAAATGGCAAATGTGTTTGTATCGGCCTCACTGATCGACCCCAACTCGGTTTCAGTGGTTTGCACATGGCCTGTGGACCTCATGGCAACACTGGGATCCATTCATATCATATTTGGAAGATAATCATATTCTGTTATGATGTTCTTGCAGTGAATATGGACAGACGCAAACACACACACACACACGCACAACAATACCCCCCCCCCACCACCACCACCACCCCCCCAGACCTTTGGACTGTATTCAACAAACCCCCACAGCAGATCCCCTTCCCACTGACGGTGAAGCTTTTAACACTAATGCTTTTAATTGACTGCATATGTACCTGGACTCATATGGATTGTGTTTGTGTGTGTGTGTGTGTGTGTGTGTGTGTGTGTGTGTGTGTGTGTGTGTGTGTGTGTGTGTGTGTGTGTGTGTGCGACTGTATGAATGTGCACACATGTGTGTAATGTTAGAGAAAGAGAGAGAGAGATAGAGGGAATAGTGAGAGTAACCGTTCTAGTTCATAACTCTTTTCATGTCCATGAACCTCTTAGTCCTCCATGACTGTTCATGTGTACCAGTATGTGTGTGTTCAAGTCTCAGGTGTACGGAATGTCTTCCAAGGTATTTACTGTACATATCACCAGACGTCACACCAGCTTCAAGAGGATATCGCCGCTCTTTTATGTCCACGCACTGGTCTGTATTGAACCCACTTAACCTGCGTTTGACTGTAATCCATATGACACCGGCCGTATCAGGATATTTATGAAAGAGCTCCGATGTTCCAGAGTGTCACAACACATTATGGAAAGCTGAGAGAGGGAGAGAAAGAGAGAGAAAGAGAGGGAGAAAGTAAGAGAGGAAGAGGGAGAGAGAGAGGGAGACAGAGAAAGAGAGAGGGGGGGAAGAGAGTATCAGAGAGGGAGAGAGAAAGAGAGAGAGAGGGGGAGAAAGAGAGTGAGAGAGAAAGTGAGGGAGACAGAGAAAGAGAGGGGGGGAGATAATCAGAGACGGAGAGAGTAAGAGAGAGAGAGTGGGAGAAAGAGAGCGAGAGAGAAAGAGAGAGAGGGGGAGAAAGAGAGAGTCAGAGAGCTGGATCAGGTCCAGTTGCAAGGGCACACAGAATTCCATGTCGGAAAAGTGTCTTTGTTCAGCAGTTTCCAGACATGTATCTGGGTTAGCCACCTGTAGCAGGAGTCTGGCAGGAAACACAGACCAGATTCCACGACAGCCGCACACACATCCACACACACACACACACACACACACACACACACACACACACACACACACACACACACACTCAGACACACACACACACACACACACACACACACACACACACACACACACACACACACACACACACACTCAGACACACACACACACACACACACACACACACAGACACACACTCAGACACACACACAGACACACGCAAGCACACACACACACACACACACACACACACACACACACACACACACACACACACACACTGTCAGTCAAGAGAATTGTGTGGTATGCAAGGGCATTTGAAGCCATTAGATGAAATGACACTAAGTGGGTCATACTCTGAGAGCCCTCAGAGACCACTAGGCCATCTGTGCCACAGCACCGTCAGTCTGCCAACGCCGGAGTCAGGTTACTACGACAACAACCAGCAGACGCTAGGCTGACCACTCACAAAACAGCACTGCTGACACAACCAGAGTTCCTTACCAGTTACACAGCAGCAACAACAACAACCTGTAGACATTAGGCTGACTATGCACAAAAGAACACTTGCTGAAACAACCAGAGCTCCTTATGGGTTACTCCAACAACAACCAGCAGATGTTAGACTGATCACTCACATAAGAACAGGCTGAAACTACTACTGGTTACACAATAAGCGGCCACAATAACTTTCAAGAGTAAAGTCTGTCAATGCTTACAGAAGGTCAAAACGTGATTTGGTGATCAGTGTATCAATGAGTCAGCCGACGCTTAAAATGAAACTGCGGCCTTTTGAGTTCAACAGGTCTATTCCACACTGGACGTCTCTGCACCTAGTAGCACTGTTAGTCAATCAATCAAAAATATATACTTGACAATGTTTATGAATGCTTATAGTCTGTCTACATTTGCTTGAATAGTACCAACCGACAATAGCCTAACCTAGTTAGGCTAATGGTTGCGGTTTCCACATTGGCTTACCTTGACCTTCCAAGTGTTTGGTCCCAAGGCCGTTCCATTCACTGGGGGAGGTCATGTTGGCCAGCGCTAGGGTCAGTGGCCCATCCAGCTCCTTCAGGTTGCCTACTGGCAGCTCTGCTCCCCACTCCTCCCTTCCGGAAGGTTCTCCTGCTCCAGACGTCTCTCCATCGGCCGCTGTGTCTCGGCTGCCCGGGTGCCACTCGGTCTTGCCGAGGCTGGAGGTCTCCAGGTCCGCCCCGGCTCCGTGCCTGGCCTGGCCCACCTCCGGCCCCTCTCCTGGGCTGCACCTCCTCAGGACGGGACTCAGCGAGCCGGACTGGCCCATGAGGAGCTCGGCCAGGCCCTGGACCTCGTCCCGCACGTATCTCAGAGAGAGGGGGGGACACGTGGGGGACAGTGGGGTCACTTCTGCTGTCTCCTCACCCCCCCTACACACAAACACTCCCACAGACACTCTCTCTGCCAGGTTATGCCCTATAGAGAGGGGAACAAAAATTCCACATCGACAATTCATCCCTCAATTCAAAGTGTCAGTTTGGACTTTTATTCAAAAATTAGCTAGCTACGAGGAAGCAGGCTATCAAGTCTCGTGTGTCATTAGCTGCTGAAGATGAACAGGCTCTGGAGTTGGGCTCCACGTCTCCTGTGGTCTGTCCAAGGTTTAGAGTGCCTGGCGTGAGGGAGAGAACACTCTTCCCAAATGTACGACCAAAACAATGCGTAACAGCTTCCTGGTCTCCGTGGGTTGCCATGGAAACACTGAGCCTTGTGCCCAACTGACGTTCCGTCCAGCAGGAAGCAGGAAAGGAACATCCTGGATTCCCCCCAAATGGAGGCTCGCGCCTCGGCTGCAGGATTAGCAAACCTCTCTTTCAACCTACCCACCACCACCACCACCCCCCACACACACTCTTTATCTCTCTCTCTCTCTTAGTTTCTGTCCCAACTCTGCTTTGTTCTTCCCTCAGTTCTACTCCTCCATGCAGGAGTTGTTCCAGATGGCCCCCGACTCTAACGCTGTGCGGGCCCAGATGGCCCCCGACTCTAACGCTGTGCTGGCCCCTAGCCATCCCAGTCTGGTGCCGTCCAATTTCACCTCAAGTGCATACATACGAACTATGAAATATGGACTTGGACAATCTCCACCTCTGTACTGTCACTTTCTCTGTCTGTCTATTTCTGTGGTCTGTGATTGAGTGTGTGTGTGTGTGTGTGTGTGTGTGTGTGTGTGTGTGTGTGTGTGTGTGTGTGTGTAAACATGTGTGTGTGTGTGTGTGTGTGTGTGTGTGTAAACATGTGTGTGAGTGTGAATGTGTGTGTGAGTGTGAATGTGTGTGTATGTGTGT
>NW_027468609.1:19231576-19236576 GCF_046254945.1 Alosa pseudoharengus | reverse complement strand
GACTCGCTACGTCTATGCTGTATAGCTATGCTAGGTGAACGACTTGCCTATTACAAGATAGTTTACCATAGTTGGCTTCATAAAGGTGAAAATCTTGTATAGTGTGCCTTTAACAGTGTATTCATGGGATGGACAGCTAGCAGATCATGAGGAGATGATTGCTGAATGTGACAAAAAAATTTTATGGGCTTGAAATCGCACATGATCGCTGACAGCACCTTTAAGTACACAGACTGTCTGTTGACAGTGATTAACATACAATACAGTCGTGGCCAAATGTTTTGTGCAGGGTGATCAAATGCATATTGCCAGTGGCTCGTTGCAAAGAGTTTCATTAGCACAAAAGGTTCACTGTATTTTGGCCCTAAGACAAATGCTGAGCTAGCATCACTTCAGTATAGTCATATCATCAGCACAGTGGAAAGTGTGAACAAATACAGGTCAAATGAAACACTATCATTGTGAATTATCAGAACAAACTGACTGTTACTGCATATAAGGAGGGGAAGAAATGTGTGACTCATTTGTATTCATGTGTTAGCAATGGTTATCTCCAAAGACAAACCATTTGTACAGTATCTAAAATAGGCTATCTGAATAAAACTACTACACTTTCTCACACAGGCCCACACGAGTGCATTGCCACTCTGATATACATGAACATTTAAATAAATCAGGCCGAGGGTGAGTCATATGACATTCTGGAAAAGCCAAGAAGCCCAAAAACAATAGAGACAAAATGTTCTAAACCCGGAAAGTCATCATAAAAATCTCTCCAGGGTAACTCTCCCTCTCTCTCTCGCTCTCTGTGTGTGTGTGTGTGTGTGTGTGTGTGTGTGTGTGTGTGTGTGTGTGTGTACGTGCGTGTGTTAGTGGCACATTTGTTAGTCATGCCATATCTCATACCTTTGCTCAAAACAACTGTAATGTGAATAATATATCACTTAAAATGTCAGGAAGGAACTCTGTCCTGTCCCTGAAACTGTTAGGGCACTCTACGGCTTTTAGCGCTGAGCTCATACAACATTGTACACATACTTCAAATACTCTACAACTGTGACCCTGAGAAGGAATCTTCCTGGATGGTGTCAGGGGTGACTGCACTACCTATATAGTGGATCAGGCGTGGATCCACTGCCTTAGCCTACAGAATCACATCCACACAAGAGCTATATGTTAACTGGTTGCTTAGCAGCTAACTCTTGTATGGATGTGATCTTGGAGGTAGGGTGACCACCGCCATGACACTGAAAATGAGGACACTTGTGCCCAAAAGTTAGGACAAAGGTCCAAAAGTGAGGACACATACGGAATCGGAGTAACATATGGGGAATAACATTAGAAAATAAACAATTTCTATTGAAGGCACCTATTTATTATAACATAATATATTAACATTTGTTTTTTTTCACATTAGTCAGCTATTTCCAACATTCCCATACTTATTATAATAACATAACATTAGTTTTGTGTGTGTGTGTGTGTGTGTGTTTGTGTTTTTTCCCCACATTAGTCAACAAACCCACCTTTTTAACCCAATAACTTTTTAGTCACTTAATAACTTAGTGAGCTCTGCAGCTGTGGTTGTTGCTGGAGCAAAAACGATGCCACAGAGGATTTCCCAGCAGATCTGGCTTTCTCTTTGTCCTCTATGGCACTCTTACCTGGAGCTGACATCAATATCTATTTCACAGTTTACAAAATGCATGGTATACATCTGTCCTGCTTTTGGTAGCAAAGTGGTGTTCAGAATACCACGCAGAGTTGAAAGACGTCTTTCGTTTCGCCATATGCAACTTAAGGCTCAGCAACGGTGTTCATTCATTCAATCACGAGGGGAGTTGTCACATTGACTGCTTCGCGAAAAAGAAGCAAAAATTGGTGGAGTTTTGTGATGTCCCGTGCTACGGTTGTGGCGGAGGGTCAGAAATTATGACACGTAACAGAGATGAATAGCTTACAGAGGCCTTGAAATGAGGCAAAGCCTATGTGCTCATGAAATGCGGACAGATGGCTACTCATGACAAAAATCCGGACAAATGTCCAAAAAGGAGTACACTCTCTCTCTGTCCAGACAGAGAGCTCAAAAACCGGACTGTCCGGACGAAATCTGGACGGATGGCCACCCTACTTGGAGGCTAACCCATTAGCAGGTAACTCTGGTGTGGATGTGATCATGTAGGCTAGCAGCTAGCTCGTGTATGGATGTGATCTTTAATGCTAAAGTGAGTCAGCCTCCAGGCACCTGTTACATTTCCTCAGTGTTCAAAGGACGTCAATGCAAATCAGTAAAAACATGATAGACACTGATAGACACACTACACACTGTCCAAAGGCCAATACCACAGACTCTTGTCAGGTACAGACAATAACAGTATGTGCATAGAGTTCCAGAACTAATATTATAAGTGTGTGTAAGACAGTTCCTGAACTCATACTAAAGCTCAAATTGACACTCACAAAGGTGACCACTGACTCTGCCTCCCTGAGTCTGTTGCTTTTAACACAAACATATAAACAGCCCCCTCAGCATTTCTGCTCCAACCAAACACCCCAGTGACAGTGAGTCGCCCACTCTGCCTGACATTGCTGGGCAACAGCATGATTGACAGGCCTGTGAGCGTTTCCCTAATGGTATTTGTTTTTGCACAGGGTCTGTCTGTCACTGAGATCTCTTTATCACTTCCCCATTACCGGCGCCACACAGTGTGATTGCGTCTGTGGCTCCGCGCTGGGTCAACACACACTATCAGCCAAGGGCTTCATATCTGTGAGGTGTTTTGCATTAGAACTAAGCGTGGGTAACCATTAACCTGTGGCTCTGCGAAATCAAATAATCAAAAAAAAACGTGACTTCCCAGATAGCTAGAGGCTGGCGGACCACTGTCGGTCCATTGGGGGCATAGCTGGCGGTCCGCTGGCATTTTGCTCATCGGTTCTCTGGCGGTCTGCTGGCAGGTTGCAGATAAATTGCCCAATATTTTGCCACTATTGGTCTAATGACAAGTTAAATTTAAAGAGATGGTGGTCCAACGGCGGACCACGAGTGGCACGCCACCAGGCCGCATACCACCAGCGGTCCGCTATCTGCCAATCTGACTTTGCTATCTGGGTTTAAAAGGGAATCCGTTTGGTTGTTTATTTCTAAAAGCCATGAAACTACTTTCCAATACAAGCAACATTTTGTACATGCACCAGAAAGTTCTTCCAGCCTTCACTTCACTCAGATGGACCCCGACAGCGGCTGGCTGCAGAACCAGTCTAACTGGCTCAAGATGAGACGCAGAACTAGAGTTAGGAACTGCAAGTGCTGGGGAACTTCTTTAGTCTGCAGTTCCAGGAGAATGTGGTGTATGGACTAGAACCCACGAGTTGAGGAACCAACGGGATGCTTGTGTGAGGATGTGGCTGAGGGGTATGTCCCTGTGGAACCTGAGGAACATGTGTCGGCCTGCGGAACCTGAGGTAAGCAAGAGGACCACTGATGACCACCCCCCCCCTCCCCCCATGACTCCCTCTGATACCATCCCTTTCCCTCTGAGGACAGCAAAGCAAAAGAGAGCAGAGAAGAAAACACCACCACCACCACCATTACCACCACCACCCCCACCCCCACCTCCACCTCCGTTTGGTTGGGTAACTTGACGGCAAACAGAGTAAGGGTTCTGTCTGCATTCCAGTTCCGTTTCAGAGAGACTCAGCTAAGCCGCCAGGACCGTCTGACACATGGTTGGAGTGAGCTGGGCTCAAAGTTTCAGCTACATACACACACACACACACACACACACACACACACACACTCACACACACACACACACAGGTATGCATGCTTTGTTTTATCCAAAGAGCTGGCATACTGATCCACACCAGGTGATGTTTCGGAGTGGGCCAACGATAACGCATTACAAAGACATTTCTCCTGAAGACACACACACACACACACACACACACACACACCAAAGGACCTGTCTTCACACCAAGGATACATGCTCTCTCTCTCTCTCTCTCTCTCTCTCTCTCTCTCTCTCTCTCTCTCTCTCTCTCTCTCTCTTTCTGTTTTTCATCTATATAATGTTTTTTAAAGTGTATCTGTGTCTCTCTCTCTCCCTCTGTCTCTCCTCTCTATTTCACATAAGGGTATCCTTCCATTTTTAAGAAGTAGCATGAGAAACGTACTAGTGTTAAACACACTACACTAGGGGTGTAATGGTACACAGAAGTCACGGTTCGGTTTATACCTCGGTTCGGATATCACGGTTCGGTACGAGTTCGGTATAATGGAGGGAAAAGCAAAACAAAAATGCAGAAAGCAATTTTTTTTATTGTGCATGTCTCAGGCTGTACCACCTAGTGTCATAGAGTCTCTTCCCTGAGCTAACTGCAACAGCCTGAAGTGTGTAAGATGTAGGCTAAACAGTACATTAAGTACCCAGACTCCATCTGTAACTTGTAAACAAAATAAGACAATCAGCTATAAAACTGAAAATAGGCCTACAGCATCTCTTATTTCTGAAAGTGCAAATTACATAGAATAATGATTTTTAAAAATCCACTTAAGCAAGACCTTCAACATCTGTATTTAGTTGTATATGGAAGGGTCTACAATTTGCCTCAATATTTTTCAGTGTGTGTACAGTAATAATCTAGCCTACTAACTGTGAAAATATCACACTATTTTGCATTCTTTTAAAAAACGAAATTGCTCCTTTCATTTCATAAACAGACTACAACTAGAAGTCACGTGACTTTGCCCTTAGCATGGTTTGTTTATTAGCCTGGTTAGCGTTGACACTTTCTTTTACTGTCTATGCACTTAACACTACCAGCTCCTCATGTGAGAAGTTACAAGTTACCCCAACATAAAGGTAATTACCACGCGATTTACATAGCTTTCTGTTACGAAATCATTTAATTTAAGCCATAGGTTTTGGCCCTATTTGTATGTGTATCCAAAGGCTGGTGAAGCGCAGGGGAAGTTTTTTTTTCTTCTCTCGTTTCAG